>NW_028238666.1:0-54304 GCF_009769465.1 Tauraco erythrolophus | reverse complement strand
TCTTCTTTCCTTCTTTCTTCCTTCTTCCTTCCTTCTTTCTTTCTTCCTTCCTTCTTTCCTCTTTCTTTCTTTGTTCTATAATTCTTACAGGGCAGATAGATTTGCTGTGACTGGTGAAAGTCACTTCCTTTAAGGCCCTTTTGGGCCTTTACTTTCTGTAAAATTTGATTAAATATTCTCAGGACCCTTCTGCACTTCTTAACAGAACACAAAGAGAGTTTATACCAGGTTAGACTAAAACCCATCTAGCAGCATAAGCTGTCTTCAACAGCAGCCGATATCAGATGTTTAGGGAAGAATATAGGAATAGGACAAATGTGTAAAATTGTTTCCCAGCTGCCAGAAATCTAGGTTTCAGGATTTTTTAAAGCCAGAGATAACATCTGACTATAATAGCCTTTGATGGATCTTCTTCTGTGAATTTGTCCAGTCGCTTTTTGAAATCACGTACATTACAACACTAAACATGTTCCATGCCAAAATGTTCCCCAGCTTTAACCATACATGGTGTGAAGCATCTCCTTTTGTTTGCTTTAAACCAGTCACTTGCTTGTTTAATCCAACGCTCTCTCATTTTTGTAATAGAAAAGGCAATGAACAACTGTTGTT
Source organism: Tauraco erythrolophus (assembly GCF_009769465.1). Lineage (NCBI taxonomy): Eukaryota > Metazoa > Chordata > Aves > Musophagiformes > Musophagidae > Tauraco > Tauraco erythrolophus. The sequence goes on along the minus strand of NW_028238666.1, from coordinate 53,695 downwards.
AACCACCCTCTCTCTGCTGTTCATGATTTTGTAGATTTTATCACATCCTGCCTTGGTCAGCTCTTTTTCAGGCTGAAGGGTTCTGCTTCAGAATCACTGGATTAGGATTAGCATGAAAGTAATTCTGTACCACTGACAATCCTTGCCATCCTTCTCTTCGCCTTTTCTTGTTCAGCTTAGGCTGTAACTGTTCCCAGGTGTCTGTGATTGCAAAAAGAGCCACATCTAAATAATCTTCCAGAACAGCACAAGATGCCTAAATTTGCTTTTCCAGTTTTTATTTCAACTTATTATTTCTACTCTTTTAAGATAGTGTCTACTCACGATGCTAGCAGAGGGATATTTGATTTTCAAAATGAAGCACTGGCTTCAGATATTTCAGATATTTTCCATTTAATTCTGTAGTGATGCAAGTAAGCGCTGAAGGAATATGAACCCATTCATAAATTGTTGTGGCTTAACCCCAGCTGTCAACTAAGCCCCACAGAGTTGCTCACTTCCCCCCAAGGGAGAGTAACTGGAAGAGTAAAAGAGAGAAAACTTGTGAGCTGAGATAAAGACAGTTTAATAGGTAAAGCAAAAGCTGCGCACACAAGCAAAGCAAAACAAGGAATTCTGTCGTGATTTTGGCCGATCCGGCAACTAAACTCCACATGACCACTCTCTCACTCCTTCTCCAGTGAAATGGAGAGGAGAAAAACATAATAAAAGGACTGAGGGTCGAGACAAGAACAGAGAGGGAGCACCCACCAACCATGGTCCCGGGCAAAAACAGACTCGGCTTTCTTAAAACAAAAACAATTTATTGACAGTTGCTTAAAAAGGACAAAGGGAAACAAAATCGGTTACTTGAGAGGATAAAGAGAAAACAAGGCCAGATCTTAAAAACAACACCTCCCCACTCCCCTTTCCTTTTGTTCCCGGCTCTACCTCCCCCCGAGCGGTGCAGGGGGACAGGGAATGGGGGAGTGCAGGTCAGTTCATCCATGTTGTTACTGCCGCTCCTTTCTTAAAGGAGGAGGAGTCCTTACACCATTTTCCCTTGCTCCAATGGATCCTCTACTCACGAGGAAAAAATCCCCAAACTTCTCCAGCGTGAGTCCTACCCGCAGGATGCAATCCTTCCCCATCGGATTGCTCCAGTGCGGGCTTTACTACAGTCTCGAATTCTTAGGGAGTTGTGGCCACTCGCTTCCTCGTGGGTCATCCCACGGACTCTAGATGCCTCATGACCTTGTCATGCATCCCATGCTCCATTATTAACAGTTACTCATCGTGCATCCCATGCTCCATGACCTCTCTCAGGCTCAGGCATCTCTTCCCCGATGTGGGCTTCTCTACGGGCTGCGAGTGGGTCTCCGCTCCACTGAGTCCATTCATGGCTGCAGGGGGGCTGCCTGCCATCTCGCCACCGGTTGCAGGGGAAACTCAGCTCTGGCACACCTCCTCCCATTCCATCTTCACTGACCTGGTGTCGGTGTGGCCATTTCTCTCAGATCTTAGTCCTCTCTGGGTGAACTTGACCCAGTGGGCACCCCGGGAATGGGGCGCTCCCCGAGTTTCCCAAGCGGCTCTGCCGCTGCCATCCTCAGCGGGTGGCGCTGGCCCGGCGTGGGCAGCCACCAGATTGGGAGCCGGGGAGCAGGGGCAGTGCCCTCCTCCCTTCTCCTCGCTCCTGGGCAAAGGCACACCTTTCAGGTTCCTTTGTCCCAACTTGAATAGGGCAATTCACAGAGGTGACTATTGGTTCAACCCTGAGGGGGATGGGAGCCTGATCTGGTGGCACAGGGAGCAAATCCCCTCTCCTGCCATCAGAACCCCCTCCCCCACATCAAATCATCACAAATTCATTCACTACTTCCCATCAGCAGGCAGGTGTTCAGCCATCTCCAGGAAAGCAGAGCTCCATCACACGTAATGTTTACTTGGGAAGACAAAAGCAATCATTCCGAACGTCATAGAAACATAGAATGGTTTGGGTTCGAAGGGACCTTAAAAATCATCTAGTTCCAATCCCCCTGCCATGGGCAGGGATACCTTCCACTAGACCGGATTTCTCAAAACCTCATCCAACCTGGCCTTGAACACCTCCACAACTCCTCTGGGCAACCTGTTCCACTGCCTCACCACCCTCAGAGAGAAGAATTTCTTCCCTTAATCTAAATCTACCCTCTTTCAGTTTAAAGCCATTGCCCCTTGTCCTATTACTACATGCCCTTGCAAAAAGTCCCTCTCTGGCTTTCTTGTAGGCCCCCTTTAGGTACTGGAAGGCTGCTAGAACGTGTCCCCGGAGCCTTCTCTTCACCAAGCTCAACAATCCCAACTCTCTCAGCCTGTCTTCATAGGAGAGGTGCTCCAGCCCTCAGATCATCTTTGTGGCCCTCCTCTGGACTCGCTCCAACAGTTCCACATCCTTCTTATGTTGGGGTTCCCAGAGCTGAACACAGTACTCTAGTTGTGGTCTCACGAGAGCAGAGTAGAGGGGCAGAATCCCCTCCCTCGACCTGCTGGCCATGCTTCTTTGAATGCAGCCCAGGATACAGTTGGCTTTCTAGACTGCCAGTGCACATTGCTGGCTCGTGTTGAGCTTCTCATCACCCAATACCCCCAAGTCCTTCTCCTCAGGACTGCTCTCAATCCATTCTCTGCTGAGCCTATACTTGTGCTTGGGATTGCCCCAATCCATATGCAGGATCTTGCATGTAGACTTGTTGAACTTCATGAGGTTCGCATGGGTCCACCACTCAAGCCTGTCAAGGTCCCTCTGGACGGCATTCCTTCCCTCCAGCATGTCAACTACACCACAAAGCTTGGTGTCTGTCACGTCCCAAATACCTGCCTGTGACCATGTCACATCCCAATTAAGGGTCCACAGATATAGTAGCAGGAAGGAGGGACAGGTGACTCAGATTTGCTGATCCTCTCTGTGTGGATTAATGTGAGAATGCACTCAAGGTCCATGGGTAAACAAAAACCTTTATTCCATAGTTAGGCTCATTGGTAAATAATTAGGTAGTAGAAATACTTATTGTTCTCCACGTGTGTGGGGTTTTATACCTTGCATTACTTATTAGAGAAAAAAGGAAGGGAAAATAAGAAGAAAGAGGGGATAGAGAGAGAGAGAAAGAAAGAGAGATATATCACCAGTCTGGGCTTCAGCATTGGTCCAGCCAATGGGGGGATCTCTGGTGTGTAGGAGCACTCATTCAGAAGTCCCCATCCAATGGCACTTGCCTCTCCCTTTTATGTCCGCTGTTCACTACGGACTGCCCTTCTGCCCAGGTAGCAGTTTAGTTTCAGGGCTGAGCTCAGAGAGTTTTGCTTCAGGGTTTTTGCAAGTTGTCAGTGTTTGAGACGTTCCTCGGAAAGCTTCAGGGAATCTCCACCCCCTGTTCCCTTACTAAGTTTTTGTTTCCTGCATTGTCTGCACTCTTCTGCGCAAACAGTTCTTTGTTCCAGGGGGTGACAAGTCAGCCTTGTTGTTAGACTGTAACAGCACTTCCATGTTTGTCTCCTACAGTGTCATCCAAAAACTTGCTGAGGGTGCACTCATTCCCATTGTCCATGTCGTCAACAAAGATGTTAAACTGATATCCGAAAAGTCGGTGCAATTGAAAATGAACTTTCCAAGACTCGTTTTGGAGTTTTAGAAAGCAGGCATTCTTTATTGCAGCGCTGGGGGCACGGGGGATTTCTCCTCCTAGCGTGCACACCTGGCCCCTGAACAGAAACTTAGTTATACACTACAGTCATGCATATTCGTAACATGTTTACATATTCATTGTTATTCTCTTAAACAATTGATTAATTTTCTCTCGCTTTACATGTAAATCACTTCGCATGCTCAGTTCTCTTCCTTCGCCCCTTTCTTTTGGGTCTGGGGTATGTTTAGGGTAGATGGTCCGTGAGTCAGTGGTCGCAATTTCCCCCTGCCAGAATTACCTTTTCCCCCAAGTCACTGCTGCGCATGTTCAGAGCTCAGAAAAACATAAGAACAAAGTTTATACATTTTCTGGGATGTTCCCTTCAAGGACAGACAGTTCTGGATAAAGAGTCTCCCTTCTAATCACTTCTGGCAGCTTCAAAGATGGTCATCTTGTTGTATTCCTTAGGTATGTGCAAACAGCCTACTAAACCCTTCATTAAATTCTTACACAAAAATTTTAACCCCTTCATTGTTGGGTAACAAAACAGTGCCAGTCTCAATACTGATCCCTGAGGAACACCACTCATCACTGGCCTCGACTTGGACATCGAGTCGTTAACTGTAACTCTTGGAGTGCAACCATTCAGCCAATTCCTTATCCACCGAGTGATCCATCTGTCAAATCCATGTCTCTAATTTAGACACAAGGATGACATGTGGGACAGTGCCAAATGCTTTGGACAAGTCCAGGTAGATGATGTCAGTTGCTCTTCCCTTATCCACCAATGCTGTAACCCCGTCATAGAAGGCCACCAAATTTGTCAGGCATGATTTGCCCTTAGTGAAGCCACATTGACTGTCACCAATCACCTCCTTTTTTTTCCACGTGCCTTAGCATAGTCGCCAGGAGGATCTGCTCCATGATCTTGCCAGGCACAGAGGTGAGACTGACTGGCCTGTAGTTCCCTGGGTCCTCCTTTTTTCCCTTTTTAAAGATGGGAGGTATGCTTCCCCTTTTCCACTCAGTGGGAACTTCACCAGATGGCCATAACTTCTCAAACATGATGGATAACAGTTTAGCAACTTCATCTGACAGTTCCCTCAGGACCCACAGATGCCTCTCATCAGGTCCCATGGACTTGTGCACCTTCAGGTTCCTTAGATGGTCTTGAACCTGATCTTCTCCTACAGTGGGTGTTTCTTCATTCTCCCAGTCCCCACCTTTGCCTCCTGCGACTTGGGCAGTGTGGCTGGAGCTCATGACAGTGAAGACTGAGGCACAAAGTCATTGAGTATCTCAGCCTTCTCCATACCCTGGGTAACGGGGTCTCCCATTTCTTTCTGGAAAGGGCCCACATTTTCCCTAGTCCTCCTTTTATCACTGACATACCTATAGAATTTTTTCTTGTTGCCCTTGATGTCCCTGTTCAGATTTAATTCTATCAGGGCTTTAGCTTTCCTAACCTGATCTCTGGTTGCTCGGACAATTTCTCTATATTCTCTTCCACTCTCTGTAGGATGCCCTTTTGGGTGTGAGTTTGTTCAGGAGCTCCTTGTTCATCCATGCAGGTCTCCTGGTGTTCCTGCCTGACTTCTTTGTTGGGATGCACTGCTCCTGAGCTTGGAGGAGGTGATCCTTGAATATTAGCCAGCTTTCTTGGGCCTCTCTTCTCTTCAGGGCTTTATCCCATAGTATTCTACCAATCAGATCCCTGAAGAGGTCAAAGTCTGCTCTCCTGAAATCCAGGGTAGGGAGCTTGCTGAGCGCCCTCCTTGCCTCCCTAAGAATCTTGAACTCCACCATTTCGTGGTCACTACAGCCAAGGCTGCCCTTGAGTGTCACGTCCCCCACTAGCCCCTCCTTGTTGGTGAGAACAAGGTCCAACATAGCACCTCTTCTCGTTGGTTCCTCTATCACTTGGAGAAGGAAGTTATCATCAATGCATTCCAGGAACATCCTGGATTGCTTATGCCCTGCTGTATTGTTCCTCCAACAAATATTGGGGTGGTTGAAGTCCTCCATGAGGACCAGGGCTCGTGAACGTGAGGCTGCTCCTATCTGTCTGTAGAGGGCCTCATCCACTCGGTCTTCCTAGTCAGGTGGCCTGTAGCAGATCCCCACTACAATGTCCCCTGTCCCTGCCCTCCCTTTAATCCTGACCCATAAGCTCTTGGTCAGGTCCTCATCCATCCCCAGGTGCAGCTCCATGCACTCCAGGTGGTCTTAGACATAGAGGGTGACACCTCCTCCTCCTCTCCCCTGCCTGTCCTTCCTCAAGAGCCTGTATCCTTTCATTCTGACACTCCAGTCATAGGATTCATCCCACCATGTCTCCATGATGCCAATAAGATCATAATCCTGCAGGTGTGTACACACCTCTAACTCTTCTTGTTTATTCCCTATGCTATGTATGTTTGCATAGAAGCATTTAAGTTGAGCCCCTGATGAAACTGACTTCCTGGCTGGAGTGTCTGGAATTCCTTTCTGCTGCTCTTCAGGTGCTCTCAGCTTGTCTTGATCAAGCCTGATATTATCCCTTTCCCCCTTACTTCTTCTTCCCCCAGCTTTATATGCTGAGCATAATGTCACATGGTATGGAATATCCCATTGGCTAATTTGGATCAGTTGCTCTGGCTCTGCTCCCCCCCAGCTTCTTGTGCTCCTGCACATTGGCAAGGCACAGAAAGCTGAAAAGTCCTTGATGTCTCATTGCCAACTATAAACATCAGTGCACTATCAACATTCTCCTCATAACAAATCTCATACTAAATCGAAAACACAGAGCTCTTCTAGCTACTACTTTTTGGTCCCAGCCAAAACCAGCGCAATAAATGCAGTGAATATTGGCAGGTATGCTGATTGTTCACTTATAAATCTTTGGGGATAAGCTCTACTCTGATCAAAGATAGAGGAAATGGATTTTCCATCTAAACATAAGGGGGTGGTGAGTTCCTGCCAGGGCTTGAGCAGAATTAACTGCTAGCTGCCGTAAAAGGAGGAAAGCCCTCACCCTCTTCCAGCCTTCCCACCTCTGGCCACCTGCGCTCATCACTTATCTCCTAACAAGCTGGATTAGGAGGCCTAGAAAGCCAAAGGCAAAATCCAGAATGAATTGCATTCTTGCAGCTGCCAAGACATTAGTTAAAGGCAGCATGTTGAGCACTACACATCTGAAAGTGGGGCAAATTTAGTCCTGGTTCATCCTGGTCTATAAATGTGCCATTCTTGGGTAGGACTATGCTGGTCACGTCTTAACAACTTTTCTGACATGTAACTCGTCTTAGCAGAGGTCAAAGCATTTCTGTGATTGTTGGAGTGTGGATCTTTGAAGAGACTGCACGAAGAAAACCCTGTGTGAATAAAGACGGGAGCTGGGAAGTTAGGCCTCAGGGGCGGAATGCCCTTGAAGTAGAGGATAAGAAAACTATGCTGTATGATAAGGGAGTAGTGTTTGCTTAGAGCAGAGCTTCGCTAGGCGGGTGTTTTTTGAAATAGCCTGTTAAACACGACAAGCATATGTATCATCCAATAATGCTGTAGAAAAGGTGTGGTCTCAAGATGACTGACAAAAGTTGTCTATATAAGCAATAAGAACTGCGCAATAAACGAGATTCCTGCAGCTAACTCATATTGAGTCGTCTCTGGGGTCTCCAAATCCCGCTTCCGCATGTGATCATGGCTTAAGTGATCAAGTTTTCTTGAATTCTGGGTATAGGATGTCTACAGGAATAATCCGTTTGCTTGATCCTCTGTCATCTGCACATAAATATAAGGTACCATCTTTTTCACATACAGCCAGTGAGGAATACAGTGACCTCCGACTTTTATCTATTCTCTAATAAGATCTCCATTGTTGCTCTCTACCATAAGAGACTAACATGAGAGCTTTTCTAGGCAAGCCTTTACCAGTCTGATTAACATCAACTCCCAAATATTTGGTAAAGAAGGCAGGGGATTCTTCATGCAGCACTTCTCTAACTACTCTCTAGTTGGCCTCCGTGGGGTGTTAGAGAGAGAGAGACATCCCATAGCTGATGAAAGACTTCTGATATGGCTTGAAGTCCAGGTATTTTGGGTTGCTGAGTTTAAGAGTTACAGGCATGGTGAGAAAAGGACACTGTTTGCTGAGGAGCGCTATCTCTTGGTAGACACTGAAGTCTATTATAACTCACCAGTACATGGTACAACACTGTAACACACGACATGAAAACAGCACTGTACTTAAGTTCGATCTTCCTGGGCTCCCATTCAATGTTTATATATTTAGTATCTCTTCAAAAGTTAAGAATTCTTTAGTGAGTCTTATGTCTAGACTTTCAGAGATGGTTTCTTTTCCATTCGTATCTCTCAACACCTTTGCTCCTGTACCCCACAATGCTGCTATTTTCCTTCATTAGATTACTAACATATATGCGTATTTTTCCAAATAAGTTAGCATTTTCCCCCTAGTGTCCTGGAGCATCTACATTAGGAATGATAACATTATTATTCCCTGTGGTGCCCTGTTGATGTGCCATATACTTCTACTTTCTTGACTGTTGAACACAGCATTCTTTTGAACAAATGTTTCCTAAAGATACTCTGAATATCAGGCAGATTTCCTTCACTGCCTGAAAATACATCGAATACGTGCTCTTTGCAGTCACTGCAATCAGGACAAATATTACTTCACTTTAGCCTGATCACTTATGTTTATGACCTGTGATTTGTTTCCTGAATATGATACTAACTTAACACCTCTTCTCAATGTACCCTGTTATTACTTACGCAGCACTGGCCACATCTTTCAGGAGAGCTTTTCCACTGTCACTTTGACAACAAGTTTTGTCATTCTTCTGTCTTTAAGCTTTCACATAATTTAGGAGACAATTTTAATGAGTAATCATTTTAATGGTCTTTTTCCATTCCTATGCTGCTTCTGTGCAGCTAATGAATTTTGCTTCAACAATGTATATTCTTTGATGATTTTGAGATCCTAAGTTTCACTCTTTTTCAGAACTGAAAGGATGCTCGCTGAGCTCACACTTGTTTCAGTACTACAGGCTTTGGATCGGTTTAATTTCTCAACAGAAGTTCTTCAGCTATAAGTAAATCCAGTTTCAGGTTTAAGTTTCCCAGGATGTAATTACACAAAAAAGACTAGAGAAAACAAGCCAGTAGTATCGTAGCATTCTAAAATACTTTTTCTCTGATGGAAAGTTTGTTTTTTGAAGGTCTGCTGTCTGTTCCAAGAAATGTAACCAAATCTTAGAGAGTCCCTTAAACTGTAGTTCTTGAGCTGCTTCAGTTAATTCCTGATACAACTCAGTGATGTGATTTTCAGCATAATTTGTCTTCAAAATCTTACATGAGGAAATATGAGATCATACCTCCAGCCCAGTTAATCCTAGGCTGACAGCTAGGACTGCACTTTCTACAACTTTTATCTTGGAATAATCTTTCTGTGATTCATTTTCACTTCAGTATTTCAGCCTATTAAAACATTTTGCATGTTTTTAATCATCAATTTGCCTTGTAATTCTGAAATCTTTCTTTTATATTGATGGAAGACTGATAAATCTGAAGCTTAAGTATTGATTGCTTTTACTTTCAATAGCCTGCAGTGACTCAGTGTTAGGTTTTTTGTGGTGTTTTTTTTTTTTTTTTCCCATCTTGGCTCTATTCCCTCTTGCTACAGGTACATTGCCAATAAATGCATAAGCTTTCTTTTTTAGTTCACAATGAACTCTGTCCTCCCCAAATCCCTCCCTGGATTCTCCCTCTCATCCAATCTGCTTTATTCCTTTCCTTCTGAATTAGGTACTGGGTTTGCTTGTTCAGATACAGTAATACAGGCTTTTTCTCATTCTTCTCTGAGCAAACCAATTCACTCTTCCAATTTTACAGATATGCTGGACCAAATTTCTGCAGCCCTCCCCATCCTTTATAACTGTTTGATCATCCTCTAATTTTCATCTGTGATGCTAGTCTGCTGGGAGGCACAGACTGCTCTTCAGCAGCACCTTTTGAATCATCACCTCTCTGAGACCTTTTATCACCACCAGATGGAGTAATTTCGGGTTTATCATTCATTCTCAATAATTACAAAAGTCTCAATTTTAACAACGAACAAAATCTTCTGTACAAATTAACACTCAGCTCTGGTGTAGTGAAGAGATATCGTGAGAGCAAATCAATATTTAAACATACAGGAAAAGCACAGCCTTGGCAAAGTCTTGGCTCTGGAAATTATTAACATGGGAGCCTTAACATTAATGAATACAGAAGGATAAATTAAGTATTAATATAGTCTTACAGAAATAAGAACAATGGGAATAGCTTATTGAGGATATTCCAGAGAAGGACCGATTTAAAAAGGCATAAAAATACAGGATGAGATGGCATGGTCAGTAGTATTTCTACTGATGCCAGGAGGCCCATTCCATTTGGTTGCAGTGATGATGGGGGCAGGACTGTGGAGCAACATGGCTTCTCCTCTCTCATGTCGCTCAGTGAGCACACGCAGCACAGATGGGAGCACCAAGCTGTCTCCCCCATAAATCTGCTTCTGCACCCTGTTATGCAACACAGGTCCAAACCCTGCAAAGACTGCTTAGCTTTCTGCATGGCAAAAGTGGTCATAGAATCATAGAATCATAGAATGGTTAGGGTTGGAAGGGACCTTAAAGATCATCTAGTTCCAACCCCCCTGCCATGGGCAGGGAAATCCTCCACTACACCAGGTTGCCCAAAGCCTCATCTAACCTAGCCTTGAACACTTCCAGGGATGGGGCATCCACAACTTCTCTGGGCAACCTGTTCCACTGCCTCACCACCCTCAATGTAAAAAATTTCTTCCTTATATCTAATCGAAATCTCCCCTCTTTCAGTTTAAATCCATTGCCCCTTGTCCTATCACTACATGCCCTTGTAAAAAGTCCCTCTCCAGCTTTCCTGTAGGCTCCCTTTAGGTACTGGAAAGCTGCTATAAGATCACCCCGGAGCCTTCTCTTCTCCAGGCTCAACAGCCCCAACTCTCTCAGCCTGTCTTCATAGCAGAGGTGCTCCAGCCCTCGGATCATCTTCGTGGCCCTCCTCTGGACTCGCTCCAGTAGATCCATGTCCTTCTTATGTTGGGGACTCCAGAGATGAACACAGTATTCTAGGTGGGGTCTCACGAGAGCTGAGTAGAGGGGCAGAATCACTTCCCTCGACCTGCTGGCCACACTTCTTTTGATACAGCCCAGGATACGGTTGGCTTTCAGGGCTGCCAGTGCACATTGCCAGCTCATGTTGAGCTTCTCATCCACCAGCACTCCCAAGTGCTTTTCCTCAGGGCTGCTCTCAATCCATTCTCCGCCCAGCCTGTACTTATGCTTGGGATTGCCCTGACCCACATGCAGGATCTTGCACTTGGCCTTGTTGAACTTCATGAGGTTCTCACAGGCCCACCTCTCCAGCCTGTCAAGGTCCCTCTGGATGGTATCCCTTCCCTTCAGTGTGGTCATTTGAGCCAGACACCCAAGTTCTCAATAACCATGAGATTAGTCCCACCAGACTCCTTAGAGTAGGCAAAACAAAATACCTCAGCAATGCAAAACATCACTACAGGAGGAAAGCTCTGAGAGAACCAAAGAGAGCACAAACAGTGCGTTCAACAGTGAGCAGAGAGCAGTTCCATGTGGGTGCCTGGTCACATAAAAGATGCAAAGTCAAAGCAAAAAAAAACCCTACCAAAACCGAGGTGGAAGAAGAGCAAAAGGAAACATGAACTGCCATATGAGCTATAGTTATACATGGTCTTACAAAAAAAAAAAAAAAGCTGGGGGGGGCGGGGCAGAGCTGAAAGAAGAAAAATCATGGATATGGGGACGAGGTTTGAGTTACATAAACAAGAAGGAAAACACAACGTTTAAATGCTTTCCAGGAAAAAATAAAACCGCCAGAACAGGGACAGATCCATTCGGGGCAAAAAATAGTACCAGGTGAGGCTGCAAGCAACGGAAGGAGACAGAAGATAGGAGAAGCAGGGAGGGAGCGAAGATGGGCTGCACACCGAACCAGATCGCGAAGAGAACTGAGCCTGCCCTAAGGAGGTGTGGGCTTTACCTTGCACCCCAGCTTATCTGCACAAATAAATCGGTTTTGTGGACCACAGCGTATTTACAGGAATCCAGCATCTCCTACAAGCAGAGCAACTCCTACTCTTCACCCCGCGGCGGCGGCTCCACCTCTCCAGGTCCCGCTGTCGCGAAGGGCGCCCCCTCCTGGTCCAGGCGGCGGTAGCGCGGCGTGCCTCCCTTCCGGCCGCCATCTTGCTTCACCCCGCGTGCTGTGTTCAGTGCCGGTGCTGTGCTTGCAGCCCTCGTCGTTCCTCCTTCGCCTGGCACCGCTGCTTCCGCCCTAAGAAGGTACAAGGGAGACGGTGTGTGTGTATGGGGGTAACTGGTGGGGAATTTGTTGTGTGAGAGAGGGCTGCGAGTTGGTGGTTATGGGCTGGGCCTGAGCCTGAGGGGAGCTGAGCCGAGCTTCGGCGGCACTGCGTGAGAGCAGGTTTCCCCTCGCCTTCCCCTCCCCCCCCCCCCCCCCCCCCGACAGGGCTGGGGTGTTCTGCCAGGAGTGTGAGTGTGGTGAGGGATAGCTGCGGAGCTCTTTGTGCCCACCTACTCTATTGCTGGGCCCGGATTGTTGCGGTCTGCATCACTGAGTGCTTCCTGACCCGTTTTTCGTGGGCGCTCTTGTTACTTTTGCAGATGAAAGAAACGATCATGAACCAAGAAAAGCTCGCCAAGCTCCAGGCCCAAGTGCGCATTGGTGGCAAGGTAGGAGTTATCTCCTCTTTCTGCCCTCGGGATTATGTGTCTCTGCCCACAGACTGGGCCTAGGATGTGGGATCCTGAAAACTCGAGTGGGGAGCAGCTCTAAGGACTCAGCTTGACTGGACTGTCCTTGGGGGAAGCTGCACTGCTGCAGGGATCTTTAGTCAGTTCAGTTGGAGCTGAACCTCTGGCCTTTTCTGTTTGGACTTGTTATGCTATAGCTGACTTGTAGCCTATATTCTTGTATAGGTTATATTAGAAAACACTTAAGATTTGAAGTAGACCTTACTTACAGAAAGTGATCTCAGGTATAGTTTTCATAACAGATTAGAGAGGGCTATGTTCTAAATTCTCATCACAAATCTTTAAGATGCCTATGACTGTTTTCTTGCTTTTTAGGACAAAGCTGGAGTTTCTGCACTTGTCATACTCTTATCATTGTAGAATAATGTGCTCAGAAGACCTCTTTATTTTATTATGATGTCTGAATATATGTAGCTGTGTGATTATTTATAATATGAAAATTAAAAAGTATGTTGAATATAATTGTATGCTAGTAAACATTTTAATTACAGTTTCAGTTTTAAGGCAATAATTTGTTAGTATTTTTTTTTTATACCTGAGGAAATGTACATTTAATATTTTAGAATACAAGCTATTCAACAGACCTCTTCCTGACAAAGTAGCTTCCATTCCTGTGTTGAAGTTTTTGCCTTTAGCTAGAGATCTAAGCATCCTTAAATCAGTAATTAACTGGCTTGGTGATTTTGTGTATTCTTTGTATGGGTTACTAGTCAAGCAGAGAACTGCTGTATTATATTGATAATTATGTGCATGTTACTAGCGTGTGTGTATTGACTATAGAGGTGTTTAAGATTTGTCACTGTATTGTTTTTGTGGGTTGTTGTTTTGTTTTGTTAGCTTTTTTCCTTATGAGAAAAGGTTACATGTTGTCTCTGCTGGAAGATTTTCATGACACTGCAAGGCTGCAGATCTTAAAAACAAACTAAATATTATATTTAGGTGGAGGTCTATTGTAGTACTTCATTATGTGAAATTTGATATTTTTGTGTAGGATGTTGATACAGCTAAATGTCATGTTTCTTCCAAACCTTTTTAGAAGACTGGCCAATGAGTCTGCAGCATTCCATTTGTGGCCTACTGTACCCACTCCTCTTTAATATAAAGGTAGAGATGTGTGAACAGCATGTCTCAGCATGATCAGGATGGAATTTGCTTACTAAACCCCTGTAATCTTTAGAAGCTTAAATCTATGGAGATGAAAGCAGCAGCTGTTCATTTAAATTAAATTCATATTGCCTGGTTTGATATCTGTACTTAATATGGGTAAAAAGGGGATACGTGTTCCTATATAGCCTTTATTGAAATTTATTGAGAGGTCTTTTGTCCAGAGAGACTTAACATAACCCTTATGTGGCTCAGTTCCTGGGTAGTCAAGGTACTTAATTTAAGCCATTTCTATAATTTTAATAGTTTTCAAATCACTGTGTGTGCTAACCTGACAGTATGTCTATGTTCAGCCCATATCAGGAACTAAACAATAGCCAGCTGTTCTATTATCCAATAACCCCTCCCCACTTGAGGAAGGGAATCAGGAAAAGGAAGACCTGTGGGTTGAGATAAGAACTATTTAATAATTGGAAAAAAATGAAAAATAATAATAATATATACAGATGAGTGATGTACGGTGCAACTGCTCACCACCCCTTGACCAATGTCTGGCCCGTTCCTGGCTAGTGATCCCAAAGCAGGGAAAAAAATAAATCCTGAAACTGCAGTCCTGGAAGAGAGTAGGCCTTGGGAGCAGAATGACAGGCGAGGCCCTCCAGGGATGGTAACCATTAAGAGAGAGAGAGAGAGCCTGTTCCCAACAAACTTTCCAATTTATAGCGAGCATGACATTACATGGTATGGAATACCCGTTTGCCAGTTTAGGTGCCAATTGCCCTGGCCATGCTCCCTCCAGGTTCTTGGGCATCTGGGTCATTAGCAAAAACAAGTTGAAAAGTCCTTGATCACAATGGATACCTGCATACCATGGCTGGCTGCAAACTAAACCAAAGTGTCTTATCAACTTTGTTCTCACCAAATTGGGTGCTGCATTCTTCTTTAAAATGCAGCTTACTTTAGAAATGTAGCTTCTCAGAACATAAAATTGATTCTATGATTCTATCCCAGCGAAATCAGGGCACAGTAGCAGGGAATGAACATCAAGCTTTCTAGACAAACAACTAAACTTTTGAGCTATAGTCTTCCAAGTGTTAGTTTCATGTGAATTTGTCTATTAACATTTCTTGTTATTCATAACTGGATTATGTTAGAGGTGTTAGTGTCCAGCCAGTTTTCTATCGGTTGACTCAAAAGATATTGCAGCCATTTATACAGCTGGGCAGCAACACATTTTCTTATTGCTAGCATGTAGCAGATGAGCAACTGGAGTAGAAGAACTTAGATTAGTATTTATAGTGTGTCAAAAAGGAGCTTAGTTTCACCTGTTCATAGACATTTTTATGTCAAATTTTACTGAAGTCTTATGATTGTGCAAGGAAGTATAAAATTACACTTTCTTCTTTTTTGTAGTTATCTATATTGTAGATATCTATGATATCTATCTATATCTATATATCATATCTATCTATGTAGATATTGTAGATTGTATATTGTAGTTATCTATTTTGTAGATATCTAAATCTTCAAATATGGGACAAGTATTTCCCTGGAGAAATCTAGAGCTCTGTGTCTGTAGGGGAACTTAACCTTTGCTTGTTTTGCTTTCTAAACAGGGATGGTCTGGAATACTATGTAGAAGTTTTTTTTTTTTTTTTTAATTTATTTTCCCAAAATATTTTGTGTTCTTCAAATTTGTATATGTAAGTCCATCAGATGGAGACGTCTATTTGGAATTAAAATGAGTGTTTTGGATTTTCTCATATTCATTTGTTAATGATATGTTGATAACTTTATGATCTCTGACTCTTTATTATCAAAATTTGTCTACAACTTAAGAAAGATGATCTAAGGAAAAATTAATGGGCTTCAGAAATTACTGAAAATTGTGCTCAGTCTTCA
Organism: Tauraco erythrolophus; assembly: GCF_009769465.1. Taxonomy (NCBI): domain Eukaryota; kingdom Metazoa; phylum Chordata; class Aves; order Musophagiformes; family Musophagidae; genus Tauraco; species Tauraco erythrolophus. The sequence continues at coordinate 38,160 of NW_028238666.1, read as the reverse complement.
GTTTTATGCCTATGGTAACAGACAAGGATAAACTTGCAATTTTTCTCCTCTAAGTAGGATGCTGCAGAATCCCCATGAAAATTGTGGAATAAAGGTTCTCTGGTTCATTGTTTCCTGAAATCTCACGCTTCTCAAATGTGCAAAGCTTGCTTTATAGCAAGGGAAAGACTGCTGCAGTGCAGTTGGAGGGGTGGGGTTGTGTGTGCTGTAACACAGAAATAGAACTTTGTATACAAAGTTGATTTTTTAGATGGCTGCAGAGTAGTTATACGGCCATGAGGATTAGAGTTTGTGAAGAACTATTTAAATATTAATTTATAACTTTTTTGCAAAGGGTACTGCCCGCAGAAAGAAGAAGGTTGTCCACAGAACAGCTACAGCAGATGACAAGAAGCTTCAGTTTTCTTTGAAGAAACTAGGTGTCAACAATATTTCTGGAATTGAAGAGGTAATGGCTTCAAAGGGAAAAATACTTTTCTATATAGAAACATAAAATGTATCAAACAATTTCCTGGTAAGTAACATCTTAAACTTGTCTGTAAATTATCAATAGGTCTTTATTGAGCTTTAGGCACTTCAGCTAGTTTCCTGTTAAAGTGAAAAATCATGCTAAACTGCTTGAAATACTGGATGTTTTTTTTCTTGCAGGTAAATATGTTCACCAACCAAGGAACAGTCATTCACTTTAATAACCCTAAAGTTCAGGCATCTCTGGCTGCTAACACTTTCACTATCACTGGCCATGCTGAGACAAAGCAGCTGACAGAAATGCTTCCTAGCATCTTAAGTCAACTCGGAGCTGACAGTTTGACCAGCCTGAGGAGGCTAGCAGAAGCCCTACCCAAGCAACGTAAGTTGAAACTCGAACACATTTCATGCTGGCAGCTGACGTGTGGCTTATTTGTACAGCTGCAGTGAAATTCAGTGCACTCTTACTGTCTGCAAGCATGTTATAAAATGCTTATAAAAAAATTGAACTCTTAGATCTTATTTATAGCTCAAATCCAACAATGAACATAACAGAATAAAGCGGAGGCACCTGTCTCTCAGCATATCTTGCAGCTGGTCTAGGACTAGAAAGTTGCAGCCAGACTTGATTTCATGGTAGCTCACTTTTTGGTGTAGCTACCATATTTTGACACACCTAGTTCATTAAAGCTAGGTAGAATTACTCTGGGAGAGTTAGGGTTTTTAAAAAAGATATGCTTTGAATATGTCTGTTTTGACACTTTCAATGGAAACATAAACAATGGAGAGAGGGACTTGAGAACAGATATCTTGCTACTGCTTTGCTCCCTCGCAGGTGTGGTGAAGGTATTTCTTCTTGCATGGACTTTTTGATAGCTAAGAGGGAATTATTTCCTTACAAATACTGTATATGTTGTAACTTCTGTGTGTATAGAACACTGTAGAGAACAGGACTGACATGATCATTAAGCTAGATACACCAATTTCCTATTCCATCCTTAAATTAGTAAAAGAACCTGAACACTTGTTCTCCCTAAAACTGTGTGGGAAAAGTAGAGGAAGGACTTCAGTATGTGGTGTTTTGAAAAGGTGCTGCTGCTACAGGGTAAGAATTAGGAGTGAAAGACAGGCTTGTTGACACTGGGAACATTCTGTGTCCTGCATGTAAGGTCTTCCTACTACTTCTGGTAGTTATGAACTTGATTGTTACAGTTTTTCTTTCTGTGCTTTGCTGCCAGCAAAGATAGCCTCTAAAAATTTAGATTCCTAAAGCCGATGATGCTTCCCTTCTGTCAACTTCTCACTGAAAAAAACCTGCTAGAAGTGAAGAATTTCTTTCTTTAATCTAATTGAAATCTACCCTCTTTCAGTTTAAAGAGGGTAGATTTTGATTAGATCTAAGGAAGAAATTTTTTACAGTGAGGGTGGTGAAACATTGGAACAGGTTGCCCAGAGGAGTTGTGGATGCCCCCTCCCTGGAAGCATTCAAGGCTAGATTGGATGAGGCTTTGAGCAACCTGATCTAGTGGAAGATGTCCTTGCCTGTGGCAGGGGGAGTTGGAGCTAGATGATCTTTAAGGTCTCTTCCAACCCAAACCATTTTATGATTCTATGAAATAACATGGTTAGCTTTTAAAAGGTTGTATTTGTCACTAAGATACACTCAAGCTGTAGCAGCTTTCTGCTGTTAAAAAAACCCCAAAACAACAACAAACACAAAAAACCCCAAACAAACAAAAGGAGGGTGACCTTGTCCCAAGCCCTTTCAGAACAAAATTTATGCATTTGTCTATTTTGGTTCTCTAGAAATCAGGGTATAGCAATTTCAAAAGTCTAATATAAATCCATCTCTTTACTCATGCTTTCCTTGAAAACTGAGAAGGATTAATTAGGATAAAATGGAGATGATAGGCTAAGCTGTCTCATATTCTCTAGGTAGTACAGCTAAGAATAGCAGTAAAAGCAGTGGCACAGGCACCCAGGGACCTGAGATATCTGTTCTTAGCATTATACTGCTGCAGTTTCACAGATGCTCATTGGTTTGCTACAATGGACATGGTTAAGTCTCACTAGCTCTGGCAAATATGGGAATAGTTTAGAAATTACTGAGTCAGCAGAGATGTGAACCCAGGACATGTGGTTACCTCAACCACCCAAGTATAAAATTGTGCATTTCAGTTCTATATTCCTCTGACTTTGCTAGGGAACAATAATATCTTTGAGTTCCTCTAGTCATGTGCTTCTACTTGCAACTTCACAATTACACCTTAGTTTTCCTTTAGGATCATAAGATCCTAAGATTTCCTTATAACTTGCTAATATAAAATACATAAGCCTCAAGAACCACTGAGTAGTCAATAAACTAAGCTGCTTTTAAGATAAATTGGTAAAAACAGTCTCTGTGCTTTTAGCTGAAAATTATTACCATGCAAAACACTCTATATATCTAGAACCAAGATGGTGACTAGTAAACTAGTTTAGCATGCATCTTCTCATTTTCCAGCTGGGCCGTTTGAGCATTATTGGTAACAAAAGGTTAGTTGTAGGTTTTTATTCAGCAGGGGAACTGGATAGAGCATTGCAGCTTAGCTCAGACTCTTTGATAATGCTTTCAAAAAACACAAAGCAAGAAAGCTTTGTAATCAAGATGCTTATGGTGAGCTTGACTGATGCTCTTTTGAACTGCTTGCTCTTGCAGCTGTGGATGGAAAAGCACCACTTGTTACTGGTGATGATGATGATGAAGTTCCAGGTAAGAACAAGCATGCAATGGAGGAAAAGGAAGTGAATTTTGTTGAGAGATAACATGTGCAGCATAAGATTGGGCCAAGGACAGTAAGAGTATTGACTAGTCAATTGTTGTTACAGAATTTCTGTGGGTATTGTTTTCAGACACCATGTGAGACTTAAATGGACCATTGGTTTGAGCTAGTGTTTTTGTCCTATATAGGAGTAATAGCTATGGCTAGGATAATTTAATATTCAATAAAAAGAGTGGTAAGAAACTACTACTTTGCTCAGTTATGGGTATGGTGAAGTTAAATACTCTTAGAATTGTGCTTTATAATGAACCATCTAAAACGTACTTGTTCAAACAAGAAGAATGAACCATGAAGTTCTTAAATGTTATTTGGTCTGTATTTTATAAGGTGTTGGGGGTTTTTTTTGCCTTGTAAGTCCTTGATATGAAGTAGAACTTTGAGGGAGGAAATTGGCAAAGCAGAAGTAGGTAAAACTTTAATTTCAACATTTTTCTTTTTCTAGATCTTGTTGAAAACTTTGATGAAGCTTCAAAGAATGAGGCAAACTGAACTAAGTGACACTTCCTGAATAAAGTTAAAACTTGAAAAAGCTACATGGAGCTGCTGTTTCATATTGTGACTGCTTTTATTTGATTTTATTTTTATTTTCTGAGGAGATCTCAAGATTTGTAATATTTGGAAACTCCTTGAATCTGCAGGGGGACTTCAACTATCCTGATATCTGCTGGAAGGGCCTACTCAGCCAGCCATCCACAGTCCAGGAGGCTCCTTCATTGCATTGATGATAACTTCCTGATGCAAATGGTGGATGAGCCTACTAGGAGAGGAGCACTGCTGGATCTTATTCTCACTAATAAGGAGGGTCTGGTTGAAGCGCTGAAGGTCGAGGGTAGCCTTGGTTGTAGTGACCATGAAATGGTGGAGTTGAGGATCTCATGTGGCAGGAAGAGAATACCTAGCAGAACTAGAACCCTGGACTTGAGTAGGGACAACTTTGATCTTTTCAAACAATTGCTAGGACAAACAACCTCTTCTTCCGAGCTCAAGACCGGTGCATCCCAACAGGTAGGAAGTCAAGAAAGGGCACCAAGAGACCTGCATGGTTAAAGGGGGAACTGTTGGGCAAACTGAAGTGGAAAAAGAGAGTGTACAGATCATGGAAGGAGAGACAGGCCACTTGGGAGGAATATAGGTCTGCTGTCAGAGGATGTAGGGAGGCAACTAGGAAAGCTAAGACCTCCTTGGAATTAAACCTTGCAAGAAAGGTCAAGGACAACAGAAAGGGCTTCTTCAAATACATTGCCTCTAGTGTTAGTTTTATCTGCAATGTAGGCCCGCTGGTGAATGAGGAGGGTGCCCTGGTGACAGAGGATAAGAAGAAGGCAGAGTTACTGAATGCCCTCTTTGCCTCAGTCTATACTGCTGGAGGCTATCCTGATGAGCCCCGGAACCCTGAGGCTCCTGAGGAAGTCAGGATAGAGGAGGAGTCTACCCTGGTTGATGAGGACTTGGTTAGGGACCAGTTAAGCAACCTGGCCATCCATAAGTCCATGGGTCCTGATGGGATGCACCCGCGGGTGCTGAGGGAGCTGGCGGATGTCATTGCCAGGCCACTCGCCATCATCTTTGCTAAATCATGGGGAACGGGAGAGGTGCCTGAGGAGTGGAGGAAAGCAAATGTCACTCCAGTCTTCAAAAAGGGCAAGAAGGAAGACCCAGGTAACTATAGACCGGTCAGTCTCACCTCCATCCCTGGAAAGATAATGGAATAACTTATCCTTGGTGCTGTCTCTGGACATATCAAGGATAAGAGGGTCATTAAAGGCAGTCAACATGGCTTCATTAAGGGCAAGTCGTGCTTGACAAACCTGATAGCCTTTTATGAGGACATCACCCAGTGGGTGGATGATGGTAGAGCAGTGGATGTGGTCTATCTTGACTTCAGTAAAGCATTTGACACAGTCTCCCCCAGCATCCTCACAGCTAAACTGAGGAAGTGTGGTCTGGATGATCGGGTAGTGTGGGAAACTACAGCTGGTCCATGGATCCCAGGACAGAAGATGAAGAAACTGACCTTGGAGAGATTGCTGTGTACCCCTGATGATCTGGAAACTCCCTGAACAGAAGAAATGGAAACAACTTGCAGACGCTGGGAGAGCCAGGGAACTGTAAGATAAGGAGGAACTGTAAGATAAGAAACTGGACTGTGTTTTTGCACTAAATGCATGATGTAATGAATTTGGCTTGGATTATATAGAGCACGTGATCACCAATCATGTATTAGGCTAAGGCGCATGAACAGCTGTAGTTAACCAATCACCTAATTGCTTATGTTGCGTGCACTGTTAGAATTAGTATAAAAGTGTGCTGGAACCTGCAAGAAGGTGGGAATTAATTATATAGTAAATGAATCCTACTTGGACTTGTGTATGTCGTGTCCGTCTCAACAGCGACATCTGGTGACCCCGACGTGATATGTCAGGACACGAGGTTTTTGACCGCAGGGCGAAGTGCGGTGGAGACGGAGCCCAGCGTAGCTGAGAGGAGCGTGGAAGCTGCAAATTGATCCGGATCGACTTAGACACCTGAAAAGGTGAGCTGCTGGGAACGGGACAATGGGGAATTGCCTCACAAAGGAGGAGGAAGCCATCCATTCTTTGTGGACACTAATATTGAAAAGAAAAGGACTGAAAGTGACTAATAATAACCTCCGAAAAATGTTGTTGTGGGCGTAGCGACAAGGGCTTGAAGCGAACTCTGCCACAGCATTCAGTGTGCCTGTTTGGCAAGCCCTAGGGGAGAAACTATTTGATGCTGCTTCTGGTGGGGCGAAAGAAGCTACAGACTTATTGACAACGTGGTGATCATTTTTAGAGGCTTTGAGAGACTTGAAGTCTGAGTGCAATAAAGCAGAGGATAAGATGGACTCTGTTCCGATAACCTCCTCTGCAGTAAACGAGGTTGTGGGAGGCACGAAGAAATAGGAACCGAAAGAGAAAAGAAATAGGAAACCAAAGAGAAAAAGCGACAATTACCTCAATAGAAGGAGGTAAGCAACTGAATCATAGAATCGTCTGGTTGGAAGAGACCTTCAAGATCATCGAGTCCAACCATTCACCCTGCACTGTCAGGGTCCCTACACCATGTTGCTCAATGCCAAATCCACACGGTTTTTAAACACCTCCAGGGATGGGGACTCCACCACCTCCCTGGGCAGCCTGTTCCAATACTTCACAACCCTCTCTGTGAAGAAATTCTTCCTGATATCTAACCTAAATTTCCCCTGGTGCAACTTGAGGCCATTCCCTCTCGTCCTGTCATTCATAACGTGGGAGAAGAGACCAACCTTCATCTCCCTGTAACTTCCTTTCAGGTAATTGTAGAGAGCGATAAGGTCCCCCCTGAGCCTCCTCTTCTCCAGACTAAACAGTCCCAGCTCCCTCAGCCGCTCCTCATAGGACAAGTTCTCTAAACCCTTCACTAGTTTTGTTGCTCTTCTCTGAACTCGCTCCAGCACCTCAACGTCCTTCTTCAAGTGAGGGGCCCAAAAGTGGACACAGTACTCCAGGTGTGGCCTCACCAGTGCTGAGTATAGGGGGACAATCACTTCCCTGCTCCTGCTGGCCACACTGTTTCTGATACATGCCAGGATTCCATTGGCTTTCTTGGCTGCTTGGGCACACTGCTGGCTCATGTTCAATCGGCTGTTGACCAGCACCCCCAGGTCCTTCTCTGCTGTGCATCTTTCCAGCCACACTTCCCCAAGCCTGTAACGCTGCAGGGGGTTGTTGTGGTCCAAGTGCAGGACCCGGCACTTGGTCTTCTTGAATTTCATACAGTTGGCCTCAGCCCATTGATCCAGTCTGTCCAGATCCCTCTGTAGAGCCTCCCGACCCTCAGGCAGATCAACACTACCTCCCAATTTAGTGTCATGTGCAAACTTCCTGAGGGTGCACTCGATCCCCTCATCCAGATCATGTGCGGGAGCGAACCGCAGCTGGAGGGGACGGAGACACGCTGCGTGCCCCGCTGTGCTGGTTCTGTTGCAGCTGATGGTTCTCCTCGGTGGGAGGGGTCGACGGCGGTTACGGAGTGCAAGCGGTGGGAGCCACGGCAGCAACAACTACAACAGCAACAACAAGGGGGGTGGCTGTCACAGGGCGGCTGGGTCGTCATCCCCACTGCACCGCCCCCCCTCCCCGCCCTGGCCTGCGGGCCAGCTGAGGCGAGGGAGGGCTGCCCGTGGCCCAGGTTTTACCAAGAGACAGCACATCTAACACTTAACTTGGATCATCTCAATCGGCATTGCGGGAAATAACTAATCCTCTTCTGTTCCAGCAATTTCAACTATTAATATCAGTGCTGAAAAACCGTAAACACACATATTCCATTGTACACCTGTGAGCTCACACCATGCTTCCAGGGCCTGTAGCAGAAGGGAATAGGTGAGCTGACCCTCTCACGAGTGCAGCTCTTGCACCAAACTCATTAATGCAGGCAGAAATCTCGCATGACTTCTACCATCAGAACACTAATGCTATTAGGTGACAATTTGGCTTAACACGAGAGCAAGCCTGCTCAATCGTACAACTGTGTAGTAGCTGTCAAAATATGATCATGCCACCAATGGATGGTGTTAATCCTCGTGGTTTACTCTCGCAGGAACTTTGGCATACACCTCTCATCGGACACACGTATTTTTGTCATCATGAGGTATTGAGCATGTTACTGGTATTCCTTACAATCCTACTGGGCAACCGATCATAGAACACGCACATGGTACTTTGGAAAATATGCTTTTAAAATAAGGGGGAATGATAGGGAAATCTCCCAATGAAACAATAGCTAAAGCGTTATAGGTGTTAAATTTCTTAAATCGATGAAAAGATGATCTAGCTTCGATGGCTAAACATTTTGGGATGGATAAAATGTCACATATCAGTCAAGATTAGGCACAGGCAGGGTTACAGCAGGCAGCTTTCCAACAACTGACTGAATTGGCTATGAGAGCATTAAGACGTCCCTGATTTTTGGGACAGGGGAGGCTTCCTTTGCTTCCATTCGGCAGGGAGCACAGGAACCTTATGAGCATTTCCTTGATCAGCTACAAATGGCAGTTCAGAGACAAATAGAAAATCCGGCTACTGCAGATGTGTTGGTATTCCAGTTAGGGATTGAAAATGCTAATGCAGACTGCCGGCGAGCTCTTGATCCTATTAGAAATCGGGCAAAAACAATTGCAGATTTAATAAAGGCGTGTCAGAATGTGGGCTCGGAACACTATGAAGCAGAGATATTGGCAGCTAAATGTTTCAGTCAACAGTAATCACTGACACATCGGTGCATTTAATTCCTACTGATGTCTTTGGTCCTATACCACAAGGATTATGTGCACTATTGCTGGGATGATCATCCACCACGAAATCAGGATTGTTTGTACTCCCGAGGGTAATTGATTCTGAGTATTAAGAAAAAAATTTAAGAAGTTATAAAATCATGGCATAGACTCCTTCACCACCATGCACTATTCCAGCTGGAGGATGAATAGCACAATTGCTTTTGATGCTTTGAAGCACCATATCACCTCCATTATGTAACATAGTGGTATAGGAGCATTTAGTAGTACAGGCCAACCAAAAATTTTTTGGACAGAAAGTCACAGCTGCACAGCCTCTTTTAACAATAACCATTAATGGGAAGGCTTTTTCTGTCCTAGTTGACACAGGAACTGATGTATCTATAGTGAAAAAATCTGACTGGCCACCCTCTTGGCCTCTGATACAAGCCCTGGCAGCTGTGATCGGAGTAGGTGGAACACAGATCCCACAGCAGAGTGCACAGTCCTTGTTAGTAGTAGGCCCAGGTAACAAACAAGCTATTTTGAAACCATATGTTCTTGATGTCCCGTGTACATTATGGGGTCGGGATTTGTTGAATCAGTGGAATGTGAGGCTAACCACAAATTTTTAGCGCAGGTCACTGATGTCCATCCCCGACTCAAGCTGGCCTGTTTGACTGACAAGCCGATCTGGGTCGATCAGTGGCCATTAAAAGGTGAGCGGCTGGAGTGGGCTCAAAAATTAGTCGATGAACAGCTCAAATTAGGACATATAGTTCCCTCCACTAGCCCATGGAATACTCCAATATTTGTTATCCCAAAGAAATCAGGAAAATGGAGATTTATGTTAAAAGATTTAAGAGCTATTAATGCAATCATGTCACCAATAGGTGCATTACAACCGGGTGTACCAAATCCTACTATGATTCCCGAATGTGGCATTTGATGGTGATTGATTTAAAAGATTGGGTTTCTTTTTCTTTTTTACTTTTTTTATTTACACCCTTACGATTGTCCTAGATTTGCCTTTTCAGTTCCAGTGCTTAACAATGAACGACCCATGCAACAATATCATTGGATTGTACTGCCTCAAGGAATGATGAGTAGTCCTACAGTTTGTCAATTGGTGGTAGATGATGCTCTCTGTCAGGTCAGACAGCAGATCAAGCTCAGCAGATTGTACGCGCCTGCCCTGACTGTCAACATATTGTGCCTTCAAATACTCCAGCAGGAGTAAATCCAAGAGGTTTATGTGCCAATGAATTATGGCAAACTGATGTTACTTATATTCAATCGTTTAGTCGATCTAAATACATGCATGTAACTGTTGATACGTTTTCTGCCTTCATTGTTGCTACTGCTCACACTGGAGAAAACCATGGGAGTACCGAAGAAAATCGGGACAGACAATGGTCCGGTATGGTGCCTTTTTACAGGATCAGGGAGTGACTCGCACTACCAGTATCCCTCATTTGCCTACGGGACAAGCTATTGTTGAACGAACTCATTTAACGTTAAAACAAATGCTTGATAAACAAAAAAAGGGGGAACCTTCTGTATATTTCCCCGCAGGAATCCTTAGACAAAGCTACATATGTTTTAAATTTTCTTAATTTCTCTGCTTCTAGGCAACATACTATGGCTGTGGATTGTCATTTTAAAACCAGTGCCATTTTTGTAGAAAAACTAATGGTATATTATAAGGAACTGGGCTCAACTTATTGGGATGGCCCTGTGCCTCTGCTTACATGGGGAAGAGGGTATGCTTGTGTTCTTCTTCCCACAGGTCCATACTGTTTACTGGCGAGAAACGTAAAGCCAACCAGGACTTTTGAAACTACAGATAAAGAAAGGGAGATCCAAGAATTAGCAGAGCAAGCAGAGATCACAGAAACGCCAAATGAGGAGAATGGTTCAAAAGACTCATAATAGAAGATTTCATGTTAATATATAAACTGTTTTTATGTTTCTTATTATTTGATATATTACATGTGTGAAAGTTGCTTGTATATATGCTTTGTGTGTTTTTTTCCGATCGGAAGGTGTATGGATTCCGCCCATAGCTACTGGAAGGAAAAGAATTGACTGGTATCAAATTAATGACAAAGAATTACAAACTGAACTTAGTTGTGAGTACTTCTTTTTGAAAAAAGAAGCTGGGAGGGTTGTTGTTGAACAACATGTTGCAATCCGCAAAAACCACTGTTAGCCAGCAGAGCACGTACCTGGCAGCATTATTGCATGCACTGGCCACGCGTGCAGCAACGCCCAGTCAGTATCTTTTTCATAGACTCTGTTGAGGGTGTAAAAGAGATGGCTCAGAGCGGAGCGGGAGGAGGCTACAGAGCACACTGTGTGGATTCATAGATTCATAGATTCATCGATTTCTAGGTTGGAAAAGACCTTAGAGATCATTGAGTCCAACCATCCCTAATCCCCATTAAACCATATCCTCAAGTAGATCATCTACCCTATTCTTAAACACATCCAGGGATGGGGACTCAACCACCTCCCTGGGCAGCCTATTCCAGTGGCTGACAACCCTTTCAGAGAAGAAATACTTCCTAACATCCAACCTGAATCTCCCCTGACTAAGCTTATGCCCATTTCCTCTTGTTCTATCACCCATCACTAATGTAAAGAGTCCTTCCCCTACCTCCCCACCATCTTTTCTCAAGTATTTATAGGCCGTAATCAGGTCTCCCCTCAGCCTCCTCTTCTCCAGGCTAAACAGCCCCAACTCCCTCAGCCTCTCTTCATAAGTTTTATTTTCCAGCCCCTTGCCCAGTTTAGTCGCCCTTCTTTGGACTCGCTCCAGGAGCTCAATATCTCTCTTAAAGCGAGGGGCCCAAAACTGGACACAATATTCCAGGTGCGGCCTCACCAGTGCCGAGTACAGGGGCAGGATCACTTCCCTGCTCCTGCTGGTTACACTATTCTTGATACACGCCAGTATCCCATTGGCCTTTTTGGCCACCTGGGCACACTGCTGGCTCATATCAAGCCGGTAGTCAACCAACACCCCCAGGTCCTTCTCCACCAGGCAGCTCTCCAGCCACTCTTCCCCGAGCCTATAGCGATGCTTGGGGTTTTTATACCCCAAGTGAAGGACTCTGCAGTGTTGCAGTGCCCTACTGTGGACGGCCCAGAGTCATGAACATACACCAATATGGTTAAAAGATCATGCTCCGTTTATTACAAACAACACACAGGTTATATAGCGGAATGTGGCGTGACACGACTACATACTACAATTGGCTTGCTTAGCATAAACACACTCTCGTGGGCTATAGTGATAGGGCAGCGCTAGCAGAACACAGGTAACAAGCTCATCCCTTCAGTCTCCTCATTGCGGTCATCGGAGAGGCATCCAGGAGGCGTGCATCTTGGCAGGCTATCAGTCTACATTTCCTTTTAAGGCCATTGAGATAACTTGAAGGACAAAAGTAATCTAGTTGGTAACCTTGTGCTCTGGGGCCCAAACAGGGATTGTCCATACCCGAGAGAATATTATGGCCAGTCTCGGAAAGGAATTCCTCCACACTTCCCCCTTTCTGTTTTTGGACAATCCATAGTCCTGGCATTGCTTTAAGGAGGACCCGAGAGGCACACTTCAGGACACACCCTGCTAAGAGAATCATAAACAGCAATGCAACTAATATCGTTATGCCTTGTATGATTAATCCTTTTATCCAACCTGGTACGTTCCAACTACCAAACCAGTTTGAGAACCGGTCATCTCGTGTCGTGATATGATGCATGTTACTTTGAAGGTTTGCAAGTTGCTTATGAATGCTTTGAGAGTGGTCAGGTAGGTCCATACAGCACATGCCTTCAAAGTCAGTACAACCATGGCCTTGAGCTAACAATAAAAAATCAATAGCAGTGCAATTTTGCAATACAGCATACTGGATATCATCTACATCAAGCAATAGAGAGGTGAGAATATCAGAGGTAAGATTAAATTGTTTCAATGCCCAACAAGCAAGCTTAGCCAACTGACTATTAGCAATGCCGTCAGAGGCTCCTAGAAGGAAGACAGATAGTGCTGCTATTTCAGCTGGATTCAGCAGCTGCACGTTGTCATTACAAGTGCCGTCAAATTCTTTTAGGCTCCTCTTACCCCGACTTGTTCGGGTTGTTCGTTCAGCTTGAAAATCATGAATGCTAGGGGCAAAGAGAGTTAGGCGACCCAAATAGCCAGGACCACCGATAGGTCCTTGTGGAATTCCGGGCCAGGCACGATCTTCACAGATCAGAAAAATTCCGGGGGGCAGGAGCGTATCATGTGTAAATACTTTCCCAATGAGCGCTCCAGTTTTTACATTTCCCCACATTGATGTGCCGGACACATTGAAACGCGGTTTACCTTGAAAGAAAAAACTGCATCCTAATTTAGCCTGATAGGCTTGCTTCAGCGTTTGGAACCAAACCACTCCGGAGCCGTTTACAAGTTGCATAGGAGGGCGAATGATTTTACATTTCGCGCTGTGACTCATAGACTGGTTCCATAAACCAGAACATTTTTCCATGTCCCTGGTAACAAGCTACCTAAAAGATCAAGTTCTTGCAGTCCTGCGGGGATGGTCACATTGAGTGATCTAATCAAGGCGGCTTGGACTTCCGATCCCACATCGAAAGGCCAATCCCACCCACTGCAGATCTGTCTCATGCCACTGGGTTGTTGGTATGAGAGGGCAGAGGCATTGACGAATCTTTGAAACTCTGTAATGTTAGTGCTATTATTTGGCCAAAAGTATTGGCACACCAATAAGGCACGTGCGAAATGGGTCAGAGGCACTTTGCATAGATAAACAGAATTGCGAGACGTTGGTTTTGTTAGCCCAAGTGACCCAACTTATTCAGTGTAGTTAACGTCTGTGCCACTTCAACTCCTGGTGCAAATATTGAAGCTGCAATGATTTTAGCTGGTTTCCCAAATTCTGCTCTGGAATTGCACTAGCTATCATAAGCGTGCGTGCTTTGCCTATTCCAGGTGTGTCTATGACTTAGGATCATGGTGGTATGAGGTAAATACATTCCTAAAGTTCCTATAGTACATAGATCTCCCCTTATATGCGAAGGAATACCGTAAGCTCTACTATAGCCCTACAGAAGCAGTTACTAGCGTTTTGTTTTGGTACAGCTTTGCAGAAGCAGTTACTAGCATATTGTTTCCCTTTCTGGGAGCCTTACTATTTCGACTATGCCCAAGATTCTGCTGAGCAGGAGGGTGTTAGTCAACAGGGTCATCATGGAGAAGGGAGGCAGGCACGGCACCTTCAGGGCGTCCCCTGTTTATCCACAAAGTGTGCTCTGCAGCCTCCCTCAGCTCCGCTCTGAGCCATCTCTTTTCACCCTCAGCAGAGTCTATGACAAAGGTACTGACACGGCGTTGCCGCACGCGTGGCCAGTGCGCGCAACAAGGCTGCCCAGTATGTGCTCTGCCGGCTAACAGCGGTTTTTGCGAATCGCAACATGTTGTTCAATAACAATCCTCCTAGCTTCTCTTTTCAAAGTTACGTGCTCACAATTAGGTCCAGTCAGTAATTCTTTGTCATTAATTTGGTACCAGTTAATTCTTTTCCTTCCAGTAGCTACGGGTGGAATCCATACACCTTCCGATCGGAGAAAACACACAAAGCATATATACAAGCAACTTTCACACACATACTATACCTAACAATGAGAAACATAAGAACAGTTGATATATTAACATGAAATCTTCTATTACGAGTCTGTCCATTTGAACCATTCTCCTCATTCGGTGTTTCTGTGATTTCTGCTTGCTCTGCTAATTCTTGGATCTTCCTTTCTCTATTTGTAGTTTCAAAAGTCCTGGCTGGCTTTACGTTTCTTGCTGGCAACCAGTACGGACCTGTGGGAAAGAGAACACGAGCATACCCTCTTCCCCATGCAAGCAGAGACACAGGGCCATCCCATGAGTTGAGCCCAGTTTCTTATAACATGCTGTTGATTTTTCTGCAAAAATGGCACTGGGTTTAAAATTGTGATCCACAGCCGTAGTATGTTGCCTAGAAGCAGACAAATTAAGAAAATTTAAAACATATGTGGCTTTGTCCAAGGATTCTTGCTGGGAAATATACGGAAGACTGCCCCTTTTTTTTTTTTTATCAAGCATTTGTTTTAACGTTAAATGAGTTTGTTCAATAACAGCTTGTCCCATAGATGAATGAGGGATACTGGTAGTGTGAGTCACTCCCTGATCCTGTAAAAAGGCACCATACTGGATCACTGTCTGTCCCAATTTTCTTTGGTACTCCCATGGTTTTCTCCAGTGTGAGCAGTAGCAACAACAAAGGCAGAAAATATATCAACAGGTATATGTACATATTTAGATCGAAGAAACGATTGAATATAAGTAATATCAGTTTGCCATAATTCATTGACACATAAACCTTTTGGATTTACTCCTGCTGGATTATTTGAAGGCACAATACGCTGACGGTCAGGGCAGGCGTGTACAATCTGCTGAGCTTGATCTACTGTCTGACCTGATGGGAAGTATCATCAACCAGCTATTGACAAACTGTAGGACTAATCATCATTCCTTGAGGCAGTACAATCCAATGATATTGTTGCGTGGGTTGTTCATCGTTAAGTACTGGAACTGAAAAGGCAAATCTAGGACAATCGTTAGGGTGTCAATAAATAAAAGAGTAAAAAGGTAGAAAAACCCAGTCTTTTAAATCAATCACCATCAAATGCTAACATTCTGGAATCATAGTAGGATTTGATACACCCGGTTGTAATGCACCCATTGGTGAAATGATTGCATTAATAACTCTTAAAACTTTTAACGTAAATCTCCATTTTCCTGATTTCTTTGGGTTAGCAAATATTGGAGTAATCCATAGGGTAGTGGAGGGAATTATATGTCCTAATTTGAGCTGTTCATCGCCTAATTTTTGAGCCCACATTCTGACACCCTTTATTAAATCTGCAATTGTTTTTGCCCGATTTCTGATAGGATCAGGAGCTTGCCTGTGCAAAAAGTATTCATTTGATTCATGTCAATATGGGACAATGGATGTGCAAATAGATTGCGAGGAGTAGGGTGTGCTATTCAAGATAAGTGATTGTCTTAGTTTAAGATCTCTGTGAAATGCAAAAACATAAACCTGCGAAATGCCTCATGATGCTGCCAACCACCAGTGATACACAGAATGCTCTGTCACTACAGAGCAGAGAACTCTGGTGACAGTTCATCATGATGCAAAACGAAATAAAACGAAATTGTAAAAAGGTAGAAAAGGATGGAGAGCATAGATGCTGGAAAGCACTCTTTAGATGGTCACCTTCCGCTTCAGGATTTTTCAGCCATTTAAAACATCCTGTTATAACACTGCCAATAGCTACAGCTGCCCCAATATTGTCACCAACACTGCTGTATACATGGGCTTGGCACGTGCTTAAGAGGATATCTTCAATTACTAACTGGAATAGCAAGACATCTGCAGCAGCTGGATTTTCTGTTTGTCTCTGAACTGCTGCTTGCAGCCGATCAAGGAAATGTTCATAAGGTTCCTGTGCTCCCTGCCGAATGGAAGCAAAGGAAGCCTCCCCTGTCCCAAAAAATCAGGGACACGTCTTAATGCTCTCATAGCCAATTCAGTCAGTTGTTGGAAAGCCACTTGCTGTAACCCTGCCTGTGCCTGATTTTGACATGTGTGACATTTTATTCATCCCAAAATGTTTAGCTCTCGATTTAAGAAATTTAACACCTATAACACTTTAGCTATTGTTTCATTGGGAGATTTCCCTGTCATTCCCCCTTTTTGTTTTAAAGGCATATTCTCCAAAGTACCATGTGCATGTTCTGTGATCGGTTGCTCAGTAGGATTGTACGGAATACCAGTAACATGCTCAATACCTCATGATGACAAAAATACATATGTCTGATAAGAAGTGTATGCCAAAGTTCCTGCAAGTGTAAACCACGAGGATTAACACCATTCATTGGTGGCATGATCATATTTTAACAGCTAGTACACAATTGTACGATTGAGCGGGCTTGTTGTCGTGTTAAACCAAATTGTCACCTAATAGCATTAGCATTCTGATGGTAGCAGTCATGCAAGATGTTTGCCTGCATTAACGAGTTTGGTACCAGAGCTGCACTCGTGAGAGGCTCAGCTCGCCTGTTCCCTTCTGCTATAGGCCCTGGCAGCGCGGTGTGCGCTCGCAGATGTACCATGGAATATGCATGTTTACGGTTTTGCAATACTGATATTAACTGCTCAAATTGCTGGAACAAAGGAGGATTAGTTATTTCCCGCGATATCGATCGAGACGATCTAAGTTAAGATGTGCTGTCTCGTGGTAAAACTCGGGCCACGGGCAGCGGCGAGGCGGCCGCTCTCCAGGCTCGGCCTGCGGCGGGGGGGGGGGGGGGGGGGGGGGGGGAAGCGGCGGCGGCGGGGTCCAGCCCTGCCGCGCCTCAGCCGGGCGGGGGAGCGGGGGAGCGGGGTGGGGACGACGACCCAGCCGCCCTGTGCCGGCCGCCCCGCTTGTTGTTGCTGTTGCTGTCGTTGTTGTCGTTGTTGTCGTTGTCGCGGCTCCGGCCGCTTGCGCTCCGTAACTGCTGCCGACCCCTCCCGCCGAGGACCATCAGCTGCAAAAGAACTGGCACGCCAGAGGAGGGCAAAGCAGGGTTAAGTTTTGGGTGGCAGGACGCTCTTCCTTGGCCCGACGACAGCGATGACAAAGCCGTACAGTGACCACCCCCCGAGTTCCCTTGGGCTGGCACTTCCGCTTTGTGCCCAGTTGGCGCTGGAGGGGCGGCGGGCACTTCCTCTGCTGTCCCTGAGCAGGCTGGGGGCCCCGTAGGCTCTTTAGACTCAGTTTTTTGTTCTGACACAGTTTCTCCCAGCCCCTCGGCTTGTTTCCACACCTCAGTGATAGTAGAACAGGTGGGAGCTCGCATGCCTTTTGTTGGGTGTAAATGTCCGACCCCAAAGAACTGCGCAATACGGGAGGGTGGCGGCGGCGGCTCGTGCAGCTCGCCAGAGGTGTTATCCGGCTGCAGGGCTTCTATGGCCGCAGCAGCAACTTTTCGCTCAGCTTTGATCTCCCGTAAGGTGTTAATTACGACACGCCACGTCTGTCCCACTTCTTTTGCTGTTTTTTCCTCTTTTCCTCCCGCTAAGGTGGTCTCCCAGAGATGTTCCCCCACTTCACGCCATTCGTCAACATTAAAGAGTAGCGGACAGGTTTTACAATGTCCATTTGCTTTCGCCCACTTAATGAGGCTTTCTATTTCCTTAGGGTTAACCGTTTCTCCTCTCTTAGAGAGTATACTGGTTAACAGCTTGATTGCCGCCTCCGTTTCCATCGCGGTCTTACCTTGCAGGGGTTCGCTCGGCCGCTGCGAAACTTTCCAGGCTCCGGCGATTCTCTTCGTCCCGTGCCCTTCCCTGCTGCACGTCCACAGGCTCCCAATACCGTATTCACGAAGCTATGGAGACTTCCGCATTTAAGCGAGTTTATCCGCATTTAAGCAATTTTTCCGCATTTAAGCGACTTTTCCGCATTTAAGCGATTTCAGGGTCCCTGCTCATGCGCCACTTGTTGCAGTGCCCTACTGTGGACGGCCCAGAGTCATGAACATACACCAATATGGTTAAAAGATCATGCTCCGTTTATTACAAACAACACACAGGTTATATAGCGGAATGTGGCGTGACACGACTACATACTACAATTGGCTTGCTTAGCATAAACACACTCTCGTGGGCTATAGTGATAGGGCAGCGCTAGCAGAACACAGGTAACAAGCTCATCCCTTCAGTCTCCTCATTGCGGTCATCGGAGAGGCATCCAGGAGGCGTGCATCTTGGCAGGCTATCAGTCTACATTTCCTTTTAAGGCCATTGAGATAACTTGAAGGACAAAAGTAATCTAGTTGGTAACCTTGTGCTCTGGGGCCCAAACAGGGATTGTCCATACCCGAGAGAATATTATGGCCAGTCTCGGAAAGGAATTCCTCCACACTGCAGGGGACGCCCTGAAGGTGCCATGCCTGCCTCCTTTCTCCGAGATGACCCTGCTGATTGACACCCTCCTGCTCAGCGGAATCTTGGGCATAATCGAGATGGTACTGATGTAGATTCTATTAGACCCTTAGTGAATGCAGGATTAATGGTATTGATAATTTTATTAATATTGGCTTGTATAGTGCCTTGTTCATTGCAGTGCTTACAGAATGCTTTTATGAAGGCCCTGAACTGAAACGCATTTGCCATCATGCTAAAACAAGAAGGGGGAGATGTGGGGGACTGAATTCCCCTGAGACTGTTGGACACAAAATAGTTTCCCATGAGATCATGGAACACAAAAAATAGAAGTGCATGAGAACTGCAAGCAACAGATAACAAGAACAGATGTGCTGGACAGTAAATAAGGACATGGATGTGAAGATTTTGAAGGAATGTGCTGTATGAATACATAGGAGCATACAGCTCCTGAAAGATGGAGTTAAGAAATTGCAAGCAGATGACGGATGGGACTGGCTGAATAAATTGTTCAGGGGATGGGGATTGTCTGGCTGGTTGTTATCATTGCGAAAAACAGGGTTGTTAATTCTGATTATTGTTGTAGTTGTGTTATTAATGTTGCCCTGTCTGGTCAGTTTGTTGCAAAGGGCCCTGCAGTGAACTGTCAGAGCAATTTTTTTTAGCACAAATACAAAAAGGGGGAATTGTGGGAAACTATGGCTAGTCCGTGGATCCCAGGACAGAAGATGAAGAAATTGACCTTGGAGAGATTGCTGTGTACCCCTGAAGATCTGGAAACTCCCTGAACAGAAGAAATGGAAACAACTCGCAGGCGCTGGGAGAGCCAGGGAACCATAAGATAAGGAGGAACTGTAAGATAAGAAACTGGACTGTGTTTTTGCACTAATTGCATGATGTAATGAATTTGAATTGGATTATATAGAGCACGTGATCACCAATCATGTATTAGGCTAAGGCGCATGAACAGCTGTAGTTAACCAATCACCTAATTGCTTATGTTGCGTGCACTGTTAGAATTAGTATAAAAGTGTGCTGGAACCTGCAAGAAGGTGGAAATTAATTATATAATAAATGAATATTACTTGAACCTGTGTATGTCGTGTCCGTCTCAACAGCGACATACAGCAACAGGGTAGTGAGGTGGATTGTGAACTGGCTGAAGAATAGAAGCCAGAGAGTAGTGCTCAATGGGACAGAGTCCAGTTGGAGGCCTGTATCCAGTGGAGTCCCTCAAGGGTCGGTACTGGGACCTGTATTGTTCAACATATTCATCGATGATTTGGATGGGGGAATAGAGTGCATGGTCAGCAAGTTTGCTGATGACACTAAACTGGGAGGAGTGGCTGACACACCTGAAGGCTGTGCTGCCATTCAGAGAGACCTGGACAGGCTGGAGAGTTGGGCGGGGAGAAATTTAATGAAATACAACAAGGGCAAGTGTAGAGTCTTGCATTTGGGTAAGAACAACCCCCTGTACCAGTACAAGTTGGGGACTGAACTGCTGGGGAGCAGCACAGGGGAAAGGGACCTGGGGGTCCTGGTAGTCAGCAGGATGACCATGAGCCAGCAATGTGCCCTTGTGGCCAAGAAGGCCAATGGCATCCTGGGGTGTATTAGAAGAGGTGTGGTTAGTAGGTCAAGAGAGGTTCTCCTCCCCCTCTACTCTGCCCTGGTGAGGCCGCATCTGGAATATTATGTCCAGTTCTGGGCCCCTCGGTTCAAGAAGAATGAGGAACTGCTCGAGAGAGTCCAGTGCAGGGCCGCAATGATGATTAAGGGAGTGGAGCATCTCCCTTATGAGGAAAGGCTGAGGGAGCTGGGTCTCTTTAGCTTGGAGAAGAGGAGACTGAGGGGGGACCTCATTAATGTTTATAAATATGTAAAGGGTGACTGTCATGAGGATGGAGCCAGGCTCTTCTCACTGGCATCCAATGATAGGACTAGGGGAGATGGATATAAGCTGGAACATAGGAGGTTCCGCTTAAACATGAGGAAGAACTTCTTCCCAGTAAGGGTAACAGAACACTGGAACAGGCTGCCCAGAGAGGTTGTGGAGTCTTCTTCTCTGGAGATGTTCAAAACCCGCCTGGACGCGTTCTTGTGTGATCTGATCTAGGTGGTCCTGCTCCGGCAGGTGGATTGGACCAGATGATCCTTTTAAAATTGAGCATAACAATTAAACAATCATAAAAGGTCTTGTTTTCCTGCAGAGCTTTTTCCTTTTGCTGTGTTAGAAAACTGACTTCTAAAAAAAATTTTCAATTCATAAGGGAGCATGTTAGACTTAATGAGTGAAGTCCCAGTGTTTGCAGGTCAGAGCACATACACTGTGTCTCTAAGACACTTTGTAATCTACTGAATTTAAGAAATAGACCTGTATTCTAGAATTACTTTATGGTTGTATGGGGTTTACATGGCAATGTTGAGGAGGGGCTGCAGGGGTGGCTTATATGAGAAGATGCCAGAAGCTGCCCCCAAGTCAGAGTGAGCCAGTTCCAGCCAGTTCCAAGACGGACCTGCTGCTGGCCAACGCTGATCCCATCAGTGAGGATGGTAGTGCCTCTGCAATAACATATTTAAGAAAGGGTAGAAACTGCTGCACAACAGCAGCCAGAGAAGAGTGAGAATATGTGAGAGAAACAACTGTGCAGACACCAAGGTCAGGGAAGAAAGAAGGGGAAGAGGTGCTCCAGGTGCTGGAGCAGAGATTCCCCTGCAGCCTGTTGAGAAAACCATGGTGAAGCAGGTTGTCCTACTGCAGCCCATGGAGGACCCCACGCTGGAGTGGGTAGATGTGCCCTGAAGGAGGCTGGGACCCCATGTGTCATTGTTTAGCCCACCTGGCAGCTAAGCTACCATGAGGTCTGCTCACTCACTCCTGCCCCTTGGTGAGGTGGAGAGGAGAAAAATGTAACAAAATGCCTGAGGGTCAAGACAAGAACAGGGAGGGATCACCCACTGACCATGGCCCTGGGCAAAACAGACTCAGCTTGGGAACAAATCAATTTAATTTATTAACAGTTACTTGAGAGGATAACAAGAAACAAAGCCAGATCTCAAAAATACCTTCCCTCCACCCCTCCCTTCTTCCTGGCTCTACCTTCTTCCCCCCCAGCAGCGCAGGGGGATGGAGAATGGAGGGGTTGTAGGTCGGTTTGTCCCACATTGTTTCTGCCGCTCCTTCCTTAAAGGAGGAGGACTCCTTACACTCTTTCTCCCTGCTCCAATGGATCTCCTCCTCATGGGGCAGTCCACAGACTTCTCCAACATGAGTCCTTCCTGCGGGATGCAATCCTTACTCATCAGATTGCTCCAGTGCGGCCTTTTCCCACAGAGTCACAACTTCTTAGGGAGCTGCCATCTGCTCTAGTGTGGGGTTCTCCATGGGCTTCAGATGTGTCTCTGCTTCATCGTCAGTCTCCAGCAGCATGGCGTCCTTCCCACTGAGATGATCTATGACCTCCCTTGGTCATAGGCATCTCTGCTCCAGCGTGGGGTTCTCCATGGGCTGCGGGCAGATCTCTGTTCCACTGTTAATCTCCATGGGCGGCAGGGGGGCTGCCTGCCATCTCACCACCAGTTGCAGAAGAATCTCAGCTCCAGCACACTTCCTCCCATTCCATCTTCACTGTCCTCGGTGTCTGCATAGCCGTTTCTCTCAGATCTCAGTTCTCTCTCTGCTGCAGGCATGCTGGGCCTGACCAGCCTGACAAACCTTGGCAGTCCCGGCATGTCGGAGTGCAGAAGAGACTGCACGAAGAAAATCCTGTGTAAATAAAGACTGGAGCTCTAAAGTTAGGCCTCAAGGGCAGAATGCCCTTGAAGTTAAGGATAAGAAAACTATGCAGTATGATAAGGGAGTAGTGTTTGCTTAGAGCAGAGCTTCGCTAGGCGGGTATCTGTTTGAAATAAGCTGTTAAATATGACAAGCGTATGTATCATCCAATAATGGTGTAGAAAAGGTGTGGTCTCAGGATTATTGGCAAATACTGTCTATATAAGCAATAAGAACTGCGCAATAAACGAGACTTCCTGCAGCTAACTCATATTGAGTCGTCTCAGTACTTCTCCAAATTCCTTCTCCGCATTATGGCGCCCGAACAGGGACAGGAAAAATGAGCTGGACTCACTATCGTTTCACTCGGGACACTTACTACTTGTTTTGAACGAGTGTTATTTTAGCGGAGAAGGGACGGCGACTTCAGGCGGCCCATCGGGGAAAGCCGGGCGGATCTACATTCAGGCGGCCCATCGGGGAAAGCTGGGCAGATCTACATTCAGGCGGCCTATAGGGGAAAGCCAGACGATCTGCAGGATCCATTGTCGCACCATACCCGAAAAATGAGCTAACCTCACGTTCGGGATATTCTCGGAGAATGAGCTAACCTCACGTTCGGGACCCTATACTTGTTGTGAACGAGTGTGCTAATTTCGCAGAAAGAAAGACGAGTGACTACAGGCGGCCTATAGAGGAAAGCCGGAGCAGATCTACTGTCACGAATTAGGAACCAAAAGAAAGAAGTAAGAATCTAAAGACAGAAAAAAAAAAAAAAAAGCGACACCTGCCTCAACAGGAGGAGGTAAGCGACTGGGAACAATGGGAAGCATGGCTTTAACAGAACATAAGTCTGTAGTTAAAGTGTTGACAAAGTGCTAGAGAAACCAGCACTATTAACAGTTCTAACTTGATAAAACTCCCGGTACTCCTGGTTTGGGTATCAGCCCATGTACCGGGGACAAGCTCTTCAAATATATACATGACAAGGACTTGGGACACTATAGACGTTAAACTTTGGCGTGCAGCCACCCGTGGGGATGCTGCTGGCCTGGAAAAGTCATCATCGAATCTTTTGATCCAGGGCCCCGAACGAAAGACAGACTTCTTCCTTTCCCCCTCTTCCAACGAAGTCGGTACAGCGGACCCCCGCGCCGCGCCGCCCACCGCGCCCCGGGAACGCCGCTGCTGCTGCCGGCCGGGGCCGCGGGCGCGGCGTTTGCCTCGGCGCTGCCGCTCGTGCACGGAGCGAGCCGCGGCTGGAGGGACGGAGACGCGGCAACAACAACAGCAACAACAACAAGAAGGGGGGGCGGCCGGCACAGGGTTGCTGAGTCGTCGTCCCCGTCCGTCTCCCCCTCTCCCCCCTCCCAATCCGGCGGAGGTGAGGGAGGGCTGACCCTCCGCCGCCGCTGCGCCCCCCCCCCCCCCCCCCCGCCGCTGCTGCCCCCCCCCCGTCGGCCGCGCCTGGAGAGCGGCCGCTTGGCCCCGCCCCCCCCGCCCGGCTGAGGCCCGGGGCCCAGGTTTTACCGAGAGACAGCACATCTTAACTTGGATCGTCTCGATCGGCATCGCGGGAAATAACTAATCCTCTTCTGTTCCAGCAATTTCAACAATTAATATCAGTGTTGCAAAACCGTAAGCATGCGTATTCCATTGTACATCTGCGAGCGCACACCGCGCTTCCAGGGCCTGTAGCAGAAGGGAACAGGCGAGCTGAGCCTCTCACGAGTGCAGCTCTGGTACCAAACTCGCTTGTGAAATATGTTCATTTGATTCGTGTCAATATGGTGGTAAGGAACGGGGTGTGCCTATTCAAGAGAAGTGATTATCTTAGTTTAAGATCTCTGTGAAATGCAAAAACATAAACCTGCGAAATTCCTCATGATGCTGCCGACCACCAGAGTGATACACAGGATGCTCTGGCACTGCAGAACAAAGAGCTCTGGTGACAGTTCATCGTGATGCAAAACGAAATAAAAGGAAATGGTGAAAAGTAGAAAAGGATGGAGAGCATAGATGCTGGGAAGCTCTCTTCAGGTGGTCACCTTCAGCTCCAGGATTTTTCAGTCATTTAAAATATCCTGTGACAATACTGTTAATAGCTGCAGCTGCTTTAATATTGCTACTGACACTGCTGTACATATGGGTTTGGTGTGTGTATTTTCAGTGCACAAAGTGTTATATCAATCGGGAAACTTATGCAAGTAAAAGAATTTACTTGATTTAATAAAAAAGGGGGGGCTGACAAAGGGGATATAGAAATAGACAAAATCACATAAGAGGGTATATATTAGTTATTGCTTGCTTTTAAATACTAACAAGTTATTGTTTAAATGTTCAATACTAACTGCTACATTAACTGCTGTATGAATTATTGCTTGCCTTGATTAAGTTGTGAAGTCCCAGTCCCTGCTGGCTGCCCAGGGAGGAGGTTGGTGAGAGAGATAAGACAAATGCCAGCAAAGTCGTAACTCATGACCCACACATCTGTAGGGAGGAAGGGAGACAAAAACTAGCCTATGTGGGCAAGATAAGGACTAACAAGAACTAACATTTGTCTTCAGGCAGTAATAGGTAAGAGACAACCAGATGTCCACTCAAGGACAGGCCAGGCTGGAACCGGTTTGGCTCTGCAAACGCAGCCAAATCGGGAATTTTAAAGAAGAGGTGAAAAGTGCACAGTGAGGAAGACCTACGGCCTTCATCCTGAAGACCCAGGCCCACGACCACCAGGAGGCGTGTCAAGGAGGAGCCTGAGGCGGATCCTGAGGCGGGGATTATAGAAATGATCTCATGGGAAAAAACTGACGTTTTTGGGGGGGCTATGAATGTGTCTGTATAAATACAAGAAAAACTGCCACGGCAGGTGTGCGTCTTGGTGGAGCGGAGACTCCCGGCGCACCCAGCGCTGTTTGCTTGCTTTTATTCGCTTAATAAATTGTAAACTTTAATTGGAGTTCTGTTTGGGACTCACTCATTTATCACACGCTCATGCAGGCAAACATCTTGCATGACTTCTACCATCAGAATGCTGATGCTATTAGGTGACAATTTGGTATAACAAGAGAGCAAGCCCGCTCAATCGTACAATTGTGTACCAGCTGTTAAAATATGATTATGCCACCAGTGAATGGTGTTAATCCTCGTGGTTTACGCTCGCAGGAACTTTGGCATACACTACTTATCAGACATATATTTTGTCATCATAAGATATTGAGCATGTTGCTGGTATTTCTTACAATCCTACTGGGCAACCGATTATGGAATACGCACATGGTACTTTGGAGAATATGCTTTTAAAACAAGAAGGGGGAATGATGGGGAAATCTCCCAATGAAACAATAGCTAAAGTGTTATAGGTGTTAAATCTCTTAAACCGAGAGCTAAATATTTTGGGATGAATAAAATGTCACACATGTCAAAATCAGGCACAGGCAGGGTTACAGCAAGTGGCTTTCCAACAACTGGCTGAATTGGCTACGAGAGCATTAAGACGTGTCCCTGATTTTTGGGACAGGGGAGGCTTGCTTTGCTTCCACTCGGCAGGGAGCACAGGAACCTTATCAATTTCCTTGATTGGCTGCAAACAGCAGTTCAGAGACAAGTAGAAAATCCAGCTGCTGCAGATGTCTTGCTATTCCAGTTAGCAATTGAAGATGCTAATGCAGACTGCCGGCGAGCTCTTGATCCTATCAGAAATCGGGCAAAAACAATTGCAGATTTAGTAAAGGCGTGTCAGAATGTGGGCTCGGAACACTATAAAGCAGAGATATTGGCAGCTAAATGTTTTGGTCAACAGTAATCACTGACACGTTGCTGCATTTAATTCCTACTGGTGTCTCTGGTCTTATATCACGAGGATTATGTGCACTATTGCTGGGACGATCATCCACCACAAAATTAGGATTGTTTGTACTCCCAAGGGTAATTGATTCTGAGAAAAAAAAAAAAAAAAAAAAAAGGGGCAGTCTTCCGTATATTTCCCCACAAGAGTTAAATTTATTAGGATCAAAATTTGTAGGTGGTGCCAGCAACAATCACGTTACACAAACATGTTGTTTTTAGCGACAAGTATGCCAGCATAGTAAGCCTCCAAAGCCAAGCTGCTCAAATCTTGGGATGGCATTTTCCCTATAACGTCTTCAAAGATGGCAGCTGGACAGACGTGTCCCCAGCTAATGATCAATACAAAAGTTTTGTGTTTAGGGTGGACGGATATTGCGGATCAAGCCTGGGAAAAATTGGATTACAGTCTAATCAGAAAATTAGCCTCGGCGCTTATGGTGCCCGGTCGTCATTTGATCGAGGCCAGCAAATTTTGCTGTTGTGGAATGGCGATGCTGCCAAGGAGTTACCCCCAGTGTTTTTCTGATTTGCGGTGACCGCGCTTAGCGGGATATCCCGGCGAGTGCTTGTAGAGGGCCTTGCCGTCTTGGCCAGCTGGCAGTGTTGGCCCTAGTTGTAGGCGATGGCTTAATGTGCCGCGCCGATTGCGCCGAGCAGGGGCAGGTGCAGATCCTGCGTCTGGCTGCGGCGATGGGGTGCGGCTGTGGTCTGTGGCAGCGCGAGTCTTTGCATCTATGGTTGTGCCTGGAGTGGCGGCAGCCCAGGCATTGAAGCAAATTGAGGATTTGGCCTGCTGGTCAAAAGGACAAGCAGGTGTCACTGCTCAAATTTTAGAACGGCTACTACTAGACCAAAATAGCCTTAGGCACACTATTTTACAAAATTGTGCGGCTATTGATTTTTGCTTCTGGCTTAAGGACACGGCTGTGAAGAATTTGAAGGCATGTGTTGTTTTAATCTAAGTGACCATAGTGAGTCCATCCACAAACAGTTGCAATGGCTTGGAGAGCATTCGGGGAGAATTGTGGTAGAGGATTGTATATTGATATGTAAACTGTCTTTATGTTTCTTATGATTTAGTATATTACGTGTGTGAAAGTTGTTTGTATATATTGCTTGTATATATGCTTTGTGTGTTTTTTCCAATCAGAAGGGAGCTACTGGAAGGAGAAGCATTAACTGGTACCGAATTAATGACAAAAAATTACAAACTAGACTTAGTTGTGAGCACGTAACTTTAAAAAAGGAAGCTAGGAGAAATATGTTACAACTTAAAAAATCCGCTGTTGGCCAGCAGAGCACATACCTGGCGGCCTTGTTGCACGCACTGGCCACGCGTGCGGCAACGCCGTGTCAGTACCTTTTTCATAGACTCTGCTGAGGGTGTAAAAGGGATGGCTCAGAGCAGAGCGGAAGGAGGCTGCAGAGCACACTGTGTGGATAAACAGGGGACGCCCTGAAGGTGCCGTGCCTGCCTCTCTTCTCTGCGATGACCCTGCCGACTGACACCCTCCTGCTCAGTGGAATCTTGGATATAGTGGAAATAGTAAAGCCCTCAGAAAGTTAAGTAGTATGCTAGAAACTGCTTTTGCAAGGCTGTACCAAAACAACATGCCAGTAACTGGGGTTGCCAGCCTTGTGCGCAGGGTTTTCTTCGTGCAAGAAAAGAAAGGGGGAATTGTCGGAGTGCAGAAGAGACTGCACGAAGAAAATCCTGTGTAAATAAAGACTGGAGCTCGAAAGTTAGGCCTCAGGGGCAGAATGCCCTTGAAGTTAAGGATAAGAAAACTATGCAGTATGATAAGGGAGTAGTGTTTGCTTAGAGCAGAGCTTCGCTAGGCGGGTACCTGTTTGAAATAAGCTGTTAAATATGACAAGCATATGTATCATCCAATAATGGTGTAGAAAAGGTGTGGTCTCAGGATTATTGGCAAATACTGTCTATATAAGCAATAAGAACTGCGCAATAAACGAGACTTCCTGCAGCTAACTCATATTGAGTCGTCTCAGTACTTCTCCAAATCCCTTCTCCGCACCGGCAGGATGAACTCTACCCAGCAGACGCCCTGGGAGTGGGGTGCTTTGGAGCTCTCCAAGCTGCACTGCTGTGGCCATCTCCAGTTGAGTGGTGGCAGCCCAGCACGGGCAGCCACCCGCCCGGGAAGCTGAGGGGCCAGCCCCCTGCCTTCCCCCCATTCTTCACTGTAGGTCCAGCCTGGTTCTGGCTCCTTTGTCTCCATCTTAAACAGGGCATTCACAGAGGTGCTGATTGGCTCGGCCCTGGCCAGAGCGGATGGGGGAGTCCAACCTGGCCAGAGGCTGGTCTGACTGGTTTTGGAGCCGGGGAAGCTTTTCGCAACTACTTGCAGGGACCATCTCCGCAGCCCCTCCTCTGCTACCAAAATGCCATCACATAAACCCAGCACACCGTGGAGAGCCTGTGCTGGAGCAGGCTCCTGGCAGGGCCTGTGGACCTGTGGAGAGGAGTCCACACAGGAGCAGGTTTTCTGGCCGGGCCTTTGACCCCAAGGGAGACCCACGCTGGAGCAGTTCATTCCTGAAGGACTACACCTCGTGGAAAGGACTCACACTGACATTTGTGAAGGACTGTCTCCTGTGGGAAGGACCCTGCACTGGAGCAGGGGAAGAGAGTGAGGAGGAAGTGGCAGAGACAAAGCGTTAGGAACTGACCGCAACCCCCATTCCACTTGTGCCACGTGGCGGGAGGAGGTAGAGAAGTCAGGCATGAATTTGAGCCAGGGAAGAAGGGAAGGATGGAGGAGAGGTGTTTTAAGATTTGTTCTTATTTCTCATTATCCTCTGGTGTTAATTGGCAATAAATTAAATTAATTTCACAGAATCATAGAATAGTTTGGGTTGGAAGGGACCTTTAAAGGTCAGCTAGTTCCAACTCCTCTGCAATGAGCAGGGACATCTTCCACTAGATCAGGTTGCTCAGAGCCCCGTCCAGCCCGACCTTGAATGTTTCCAGAGATGAGGCATCTGCCACTTCTCTGGGCAACCTGTGCCAGTGTTTCACCACCCTCATTGTGAAAAGTTTCTTCCTTATATCTAATCTAAATCTACACTCTTTCAGTATAAAGCCATTGCCCCTTGTCCTATTGCTGCCCCCTAAGTCTGTCACCATCTTTCATATAAGCCTCCTTTAAGTACTGAAAGGCTGCAGTAAGGTCTCCCCAGAGCCTTCTCTTCTCCAGACTGAACAACCCCAACTCTTTCAGCCTTTCCTCATAGCAGAGGTGTTCCAACCCTCTGATCATTTTTGTGGCCCTC
The DNA here is from genome assembly GCF_009769465.1 of Tauraco erythrolophus. Lineage (NCBI taxonomy): Eukaryota > Metazoa > Chordata > Aves > Musophagiformes > Musophagidae > Tauraco > Tauraco erythrolophus. Next base: position 8,637 of record NW_028238666.1, on the reverse strand, counting down.
CTCTGGACCCGTTCCAACAGGTCCATGTCTTTCTTGTGCTGAGGACTCCAGAGCTGGATGCAGTACTCCAGGTGGGATCTCATCTGAGTGGAGTAGAGGGGCAGAATCACCTCCCTCAACCTCCTTCTTTTCATGCAGCCCAGGATATGGTTGGCTTTCTGGGCTGCGAGCATGCTTTGCCAGCTCCTGTCCAGTTTTTCATCCACCAGTACCCCCAAGTCCTTCTTGGCAGGGCTGCCTTCAATCCCTTCATCTCTCAGCCTGTATTCATAGAATCATGGAAACATAGAATCATCTGTTTGGAAGAGACCCTCAAGATCATCGAGTCCAACCATTCACCCTGCACTGTCAGGGTCCCTAAACAATATTGCTCAACACCAAATCCACACGGTTTTTAAACACCTCCAGGGATGGGGACTCCACCACCTCCCTGGGCAGCCTGTTCCAATACTTCACAACCCTCTCTGTGAAGAAATTCTTCCTGATATCTAACCTAAATTTCCCCTGGTGCAACTTGAGGCCATTCCCTCTCGTCCTGTCATTCATAACGTGGGAGAAGAGACCAACCTTCATCTCCCTATAACTTCCTTTCAGGTAATTGTAGAGAGCGATAAGGTCCCCCCTGAGCCTCCTCTTCTCCAGACTAAACAGTCCCAGCTCCCTCAGCCGCTCCTCATAGGACAAGTTCTCTAAACCCTTCACTAGTTTTGTTGCTCTTCTCTGAACTCGCTCCAGCACCTCAACGTCCTTCTTCAAGTGAGGGGCCCAAAAGTGGACACAGTACTCCAGGTGTGGCCTCACCAGTGCTGAGTATAGGGGGACAATCACTTCCCTGCTCCTGCTGGCCACACTGTTTCTGATACATGCCAGGATTCCATTGGCTTTCTTGGCTGCTTGGGCACACTGCTGGCTCATGTTCAATCGGCTGTCAACCAGCACCCCAGGTCCTTCTCTGCTGTGCATCTTTCCAGCCACACTTCCCCAAGCCTGTAACGCTGCAGGGGGTTGTTGTGGTCCAAGTGCAGGACCCGGCACTTGGTCTTGTTGAATTTCATACAGTTAGCCTCAGCCCATCGATTGAGTCTGTCCAGGTCCCTCTGTAGAGCCTCCCGACCCTCAGGCAGATCAACACTACCTCCCAATTTAGTGTCATCTGCAAACTTGTTGAGGGTGCACTCGATCCCCTCATCCAGATCATTGATAAAGATGTTAAAGAGAACAGGCCCCAACACTGAGCCCTGCGGAACACCACTGGTGACTAGATTTAACTCCATTCACCACCACTCTCTGGGCCCAGCCGTCCAGCCAGTTTTTGATCCAGCGAAGCGTACACCCGTCCAAGCCATAGGCAGCCAGCTTCTGCAGAAGAATGTTATGGGAAACAGTGTCAAAGGCTTTGCTAAAATCGAGGTAAACAACATCCACGGTTCTTCCCTCATCCACTAAACGGGTCATTTTATCATAGAAGGAGATCAGGTTGGTCAAACAAGACCTGCCCTTCATAAATCCATGTTGACTGGGCCTCATCATCTGACTATCTTGTACATGTTGCACGATAACACAAAGGATGATCTGTTCCATGAGTTTACCTGGCACTGAGGTCAGACTGACAGGCCTGTAGTTCCCTGGGTCTTCCCTCTTCCCTTTCTTGTAGATTGGCGTCACGTTTGCCAACCTCCAGTCAGCTGGTACCTCCCCTGTTAGCCAGGATTGTTGGTAAATGATGGAAAGTGTCTTGGTAAGCACTTCCGCCAGCTCCCTCTGAACTCTTGGGTGGATCTCATCCGGCCCCATAGACTTCTGCACATTTAAGCTGTGCAGCAGCTTGCTTACTGTTTCCTCTTGAAAGAAACCTTGATAAAGCTCTCCATCTCCACCATTTGGTTCTAGAGGCATATCACCCAGTGAGTTAGTCTGACCATTAAAGACTGAAGCAAAGAAGGCATTGAGTACCTCGGCCTTTTCTTCATCCTCAGTCACTATTTCTCCCATTGCATTTAGCAAGGGGTGGAGATTCTCCTAACTCTCCTTTTACTGTTAAGGTATTTGTAGAAACTTTTCTTATTGTCTTTTATGTTAGCTGACAGATTAAGCTCCAGCTGGGCGATTTGATACCAGGGGTTGCCATGACCCATGTGCAGGACCTAGCACTTGGCCTCGTTGAACCTCATGAGGATTCCACGGGCCCACTTATCCAGCTTGTCCAGGTCCCTCTGGATGGCATCCCTTCCCTCAGGCGTGTCAACTGCAGTACTAAGCTTGGTGTCATCTGTAAACTTGCTGAGGGTGTGCTCAATCCCACTATGTCATTGATGAAAATATTAAACAGTACTAGTCCCAGTACAGACCCCTGAGGTATGCTGTTCATCACCGATCTCCATCTGGACATTGAGCTGTTGACCGCAACTCTCTGAGTGCGATTAATCAACCAATTCCTCTTCCACCAAACAGTCCATCCATCAAATCCATATCTCTCCAATTTAGAGAGAAGGATGTTGTGGGGGACCATGTCAAAGGTCTTACAGTTCTTGCATCTCAGCCATGTCATGCTCACATCAGACTGCCATCTTAACTCAAGCCACGGGAGGTGCAAGAACTTACAGTAACGATTCCAGTTTACTTGTCTCAGTTTGCAAGTTCTTTATCAGTAAATTATACTTTTAGTATTGAATTAATTAAAATTCAGAAGTGCATTACCTGAATTTTGGCAATAAGATGGAAAAACTAAACTATGGAAATTTGAGTTTTGAAATGAGTGTGGTGACCTTAAACTAATTGCCCCATAAAAGGTGAAAAAAAAATTCTACAGATTTGTTTACCATGCTTTCTGTGACTTGTCGAGTCAATAAATGTGTGCTGATTTTTCTGAGACATCAATAAATGTCTTGCCCATTCTGTGATTCAAGTATGTAAGTTGTCAGAAATACTCTAAGCCACTGTAGCCCTTGCTTATGAAATGTTTCATATTGGTTTCACAGAATCACAGAATCACAGAATGTTAGGGATTGGAAGGGACCTCAAAGGATCATCTAGTCCAATCCCCCTGCCTGAGCAGGACCACCTAGATTAGATCACACAAGAACGCGTCCAGGCGGGTTTTGAACATCTCCATAGAAGGAGACTCCACAACCTCTCTGGGCAGCCTGTTCCAGTGTTCTGTTACCCTTACTGGGAAGAAGTTCTTCCTCATGTTTAAGCGGAACCTCCTATGTTCCAGCTTATATCCATTTCCCCTTGTCCTATCATTGGATGCCAGTGAGAAGAGCCTGGCTCCATCCTCATGACAGTCACCCTTTACATATTTATAAACATTAATGAGGTCCTCCCTCAGTCTTCTCTTCTCCAAGCTAAAGAGACCCAGCTCCCTCAGCCTTTCCTCATAAGGGAGATGCTTCACTCCATGACACTTTCTGTCTCATGAAGTAATTTAGTGTCTTGCTTAGATCATCTAGATAGTGTTAACCTTTTCCCTACTATTTAGTATACATGATTCTTCTTAAAAAAATAAGATCCTTGCTAAAACAATATATTTAAAATGCAAAATAATACTAATCCAGTGATAAGCAGCCATGTGATATGTCTGTGGGAGTCTATGTGCTAAATACACTCCCAATCAAGAAATACTGGTATATCTCAACATCCCTAAACTGTGACTGAGGATCAAAATATGATCAAAATGTGTTCTTGATTATATTAGATTCTAAATGGAAGCAGTTTTGTTGTTGAAGTTAGTAGTAGTAGTAATAGTCTTCATGTCTAACACTTAAATACTCAGTCCTAGACTCAGCACTGTGATTATTTTCTCTTAGTAAGGAGTTTGGTTATGGTCTTCCTAGTTTGTCATTAACTGCTAGAAACTGAAAACAATTGTGTTGATATTTTGCATTAGCTTGAACTTCTATGTAACCATACTGTAATTATGCCATTACAGACGCACATCTGTAGTCTTGCTCAACGAAAATGGCTTTATATCTCCGTTCCAAATATCTTGGACAATGGAGAACCAAAACCAGATATCTGTATTTCTATTGAAACAAAGGTCTGTTTGAGTTTTTTCTTTTAAAAAAGCTAAGGAACATTCCCTAAGTAACATTCTGGTTCTGTCACATCAAGCTTTGTAACAGCTTGACTCCAATGCAGTAGTGGGTGCTAGTGAAATTTTTCATCATTTTTGCAACAGATTTTTAGAAATAGCTTCATAATTGTTAATCTCATGTTTTAAGGACTCTGTTCTTGTTTAAAATAAGTACCTTCTAATAAAAAAAGCAATTAAAATCCTTTTAGAAGATGGTGAAACTATATATTTTATTAAGCTATGTGTGTGTGTATATAAAAATAAAAAGCTCCCTACAATGGTTTTTAAAAGCTTTTTTTTTAAAAAAAAACAAACCAACAAACCTCTAAAAGACATCTTTAGTTATTACAGGTTGGATTTTGGAAATCTTGTGAGTTTGAGGTGATGTCTTTTAGGAAATGTTTCCAGTGAGAATTTCTCATAATTAGTAGTGCATATTTAATACATGTGACCAAGGAAGATCACTTGAGTTGATTTAAAATATTCACAATGTGAAGAGCAGAAAAGGCCTTGACACTGTATAAGTACTGCTCGACAATAACTGAAACATCCCTGTGTTATCAACACAAATCCAAATCATAGCCCCATATAAGCTGCTGTGAAGAAAATTAACTCTATCTCAGTCAAAACCAGCACAGATGTTAAATAATACAGGTCCCAATATGGACCCCTGAGGGACACCACTCGTCACTGGTCTCCATCCAGACATCGAGCCATTGACCGCAACTCTTTGAGTGCGACCATCCAGCCAATTCCTTATCCATCCAGTGGTCCATCCATCAAATCCATGTCTCTCCAATTTAGAGACAAGGATGTCATGTGGGACAGTGTCAAATGCTTTGGACAAGTATAGGTAGATGACGACAGTTGCTCTTCCCTTATCCACCAATGTTATAACCTCATTGTAGAAGGCCACTAAGTTTGTCAGGCACGATTTGCCCTTAGTAAAGCTGTTGGCTGTCCCCAATCACCTTCTTATTTTCCACGTGCCTTAGCATAGTTGCCAGGAGGATCTGCTCCATGATCTTGCCAGGCACAGAGGTGAGACTGACTGGCCTGTAGTTCCCTGGGTCTTCCTTTTTTCCCTTTTTAAAGATGGGAGTTATGTTTCCCTTTTTCCAGTCGGTGGGAAATTCACCGGACTGCCATAACTTCTCCAATATGATGGATAATGGTTTAGCAACTTAATCTGCCAGTTCTCTCAGGACTCACAGATGCCTCTCATCAGGTCCCATGGACTTGTGCACCTTCAGGTTCTGTAGATGATCTTGAACCTGATCTGCTACAGTGGGCGGTTCTTCATTCTCCCAGTCCCTGCCTTTGCCTTCTGTAACTTGGGCAGTGTGGCTAGAGCACTTGCCAGTGAAGACTGAATAGAGATATTCCACACTAACTTACAAAAAATGCAACAGCAGGTCAACACTTAGAATTCAAGAAGTCACTCAGTGCTGCTATGTTTATTTGTACTAACTTTTCTAGCACTCTATTAGAATTTAATGGTATTTTATTACAGAATATATGCATTATCTTTCTTCTAATTCTCACAAGTAGCTTTTGGTTTTGAGAAGTAGCTGACAAGTCAAATAATTTTTAAGAAGCCAACTGATTAAATACTGGAAAGACATATTGAAGGATTAAACTCCATTATAGGCTAAATTGATTTGACACCAGCGTGCACTAGTACACTGGAAGCTAATTAACATGCACACAGAATTCACACTAAAGAGAACTTCATGATCATAAACTGAAGCACAAATTTGGAGAACCAATTAAATGAAGTACAGGGCAACAGGATGAAAACAAAATTGCGTTTTGTTTGCTAATCAAATAGATACAGCTGATGTTATGAAGTTAAGAGGCCTACCAGGGATTTTTGACCTGCAGTCCCTGGATCTGCAGGACTACTTCTAAGGGGTTCACAAATGTTACCTAAGAAAAATGACCCTATTGCTGATGGGTCTAAATTTACCATTCAGGTCTGCAGCTCCACTAGAAAGGACTTAGAGCCTGCAAATCAAAAAAGATTGAAAATTACAGTGGCTGAACTGGAGTCAAAAAATACAAATCAGAGAAATAATCAAAATCCACAATAGGTCTGTGTTTGGCAATGGGTCAAATTCAACATCATGAGAAGATATATTACTAACAGTCTGAAATATTACAGCAAGCACTGAAAACTACAATTATTAAGGGGAAATAGATAGAAGTCCTAATTCTGTTCTCTATCAATATGCTCAGCCATGAAAAAGCTGTCATGGTTTAGCCCGGCCGGCAACTAAATGTGGAACAGCCGCTCGCTCACCCTCCCCCACCCCCAGGGAATGGGGAAGAGAATTAAAGGGGAAAAGGGAAGGAGACTCATGAGTTGAGATAAGAACAATTTAATAATAACAATAGATGAATATATATGTATAACAATAATATATACAAACAAGTGATGCACAGTGTAATTGCTCACCACCCAGTGACCAAGGTCCGGCCCGGCAAACGATCCCGAAACAGATAGGTCCCAACACTGCAATCCCGGACCAGCAAGAGGCCCAGAAAAAAAAACTGAGAGAGACATAGAACTCGGAGAGTCTGAGAGTGAGAGCCTCCGGAAGAGTAAAAAGCCCTTCATTCTGGTCAACCCTCATCTATATACTTGGCATGACGTTGCATGATATGGAATACTCCATTGGCCAATTTGGCCCTCAATCCTAAGTCTAAGTTTGAATCCTAAGGGGAGTTGTGGACCCTTTGTCCTGGCTATGCTCCCCCCCAGTCTGTTGTGCTCCTGCACACTGGCAAAAACATGGGAAGCTGAAAGGTCTTTGCTGTCTCAGTGCCAACTATAAACATCAGTGCGTTATCAACATTCTTCTCATAGTGGATCCCATACTAAATCCAAAACACAGAGCTCTTCTAGCTGCTAAAAAGAAGAACTAACTCTATCTCAGCCAAAACCAGGAGAAAAACATGGATCAGTTCTGATGAAGCTGCCCAGCAATGGCAGGAGATTAGCTGCAGGGGTCAGTTTACAGAATTGCAACAACATCCACTTTCAAATAGTGTGAAATTTAATCAATGAGACAATCACTACAATGACTACAGACTTTGTACAGCCATATTGATAAAACAAAGCCAACTGTATGACCTATGTTATTTTGTCATCATACTAGTGAAAAGATAAAACATGATCCAGAAAACTATTGAAGTTGAAATGATAATATATTGCTGTCACGTTATGACACAAGGTCAGGTCAATAGAGGTCAGGGAGCAATTTGACCAGTCTACTGGCTTCCCAAGAGAGACGAGACCCCTGGGCAGCCCGCTAAGTTAGAGGGTGTTTGCCTAACCTATTCAGGGACACTACGGGCAGCGCACTGGGCCAAATCCCTTGTATTCTCTGTATCAATTATGATGTTTCCAGAAACTTATATTTATATATATCTATATGACAAACTTAATTACATATACTCGTGACAGGATACAGATTAGAAGATAGCTGGTGACAGGGACTGACTGCGAAAACACAACTTATCAATAATAATAGCTAGCAAGATGTTAGTAACTAAGCACACATAACACAGAGCTCTTACCCAATAGGCGTCCCTATGGGGGGGAGAAGAGAGGTCCAGCCCGTCGACTGATCCCAGATGTTCCGATGAAGGTCTTCCCCCAACACCTCCTTTCTCTTAAACCATTTTTACACTTTTTGATGAGGCTTGAGTGACTCTAGTCAAGCGTATCTTTGTCCAGATTGGTGCAAATTTTCCTTGCTTCAATTTAAAGGTATAGACAAGAAGAAATTCAGGGCACATGCTCAGTGGGGGGTGGTTGCTACCTGAAAGCAGGTAGCTTTTGGGATGGAGGTGTGTTTTGGTATTATAATGATATTATAATGAGCAAAGTTCACCCAAAAGGCCAGCCATTTGGCAACTTGCTGAATATTGACATGCCCAAATGGCCTAGGTGAATGCCTCTATCCATCACCATTGTTGGGGCCAGGGTTGCGATCCATCCTTCTTGACAGTTGTGCGGTTACCTTTGCCAGCCATTCTTTTATCCCTGATAACAGGGACGAGTCGTGATACCTTCATACCACTCTGCTCCCCATTTCAAGGACATTGTATGTTCTGTTCCACCAGGGCAGGCCTTGTCCATGCCAACTGCGTTGTGTTCCTGGGAGCAGCAGTTGTGCCTTGCCTCAGAGCTACCTTTAATATTACTGCTTTTGAGCTGAACTTTGTGAAGCAGTGTTTCTCCATTTCCCCAATTTTGGTTATTTTCCCACAATTGCTTTCAGTAACGTTCTGTAAAGACACATACATTCAACAATGTGTAGTACATTGTAAGACTTTGTAAGAAATTTCACTGCCAAAAGAAGCTTATTTTCATAATCACCATCAGCTCTTATGAAATTAAAGGCGCTTTTTTTGCCACTACTTTTTCAATTAAAAAATAATTTAAAATGTGATGAAAAATAATCTTGAGGGAAATTAATTTTACATTAATAATCCATTAAGCAGATAATAAAAATGCTAGGGGAACAAATCTTAGAAAACTATTACTGATTAAC
>NW_028238665.1:0-54846 GCF_009769465.1 Tauraco erythrolophus | reverse complement strand
CCCTATCAGTGGCCCCTGTCAAGGGGAGGAGTAGGGAGAAAATTGCAAGAGTTAGTCGTCCTTTTTATTGCACACTGTTATGATAAACAGCCCAGCAATACATCCCACAAAATTAGGAATTATAACGACGGGACGGGGGAAAAATTCTTTGTAGGTTTGCGTTTGTCGCTGCCCTTATGTCAAAAGCTTGGTTTCTTAGGAAAGACTTTTGTATTGGTGTTTTGCCCAGCAAAAAAATAGAGGCAGCTGCAAAGTGAACAGTGAGCTATTTAGCCACAAGGTAAAAATTTCCTGTTGCTATTTGGATACTGATGCTTTTCAATTTTAAGGGTGGGGGGGGAAGAAGCATGACTGAAAGCATTTCTCTAGATGTCCATTCATTCATCCATCCATCTATATTTTATGTTTTAAAGCAATTGAAAATGATTTTTAAAAAGGCCAGAGAGACTGTTTGCAACTTGGTTTTGTTTGAAAATATCTCAGTGTAGAGTGAGGTTTGTGTTTCAGATGATTGAATCTTGTACTGGGAAATGAAGGGGGGAACGACTGTCCTGCTCGTGCCAGAAAGTGCTGGTTTATCAGGTCATCTACAAGTAAAATCTTGTCACAATTTCTTCCTTTCATGGGGGGAAAAAATGTGTACAGGACTTTACTTGACATTTAAGTATATGTTTGATTGTCTTGTGTGAACAGGCCAGCTTTTCCGGCGTTCAAAACTTTAGGGAGGTTACAAAGTCATGGCCTCAAAAGTTTTTTGTTTTACTGTGTTCGATATTAAATTCTTTAGAAAAAGAAATTGTTTCTAAAATATGGCTTCCAAGAAGAGTGCAAACATATTTACGTGTTCAAGTTGTAAATAATCTAGTCATTTTACTTTCAGTATTTTTTTTGTCTTAAAAATATAGCAAAGTAAAACAGAAGCAAATGCAATTTGATTTATGCTTTTAACTGTTTTTGTAAATATGAGCATCTTCTCAGCCTTTACATTTATACTTCCTCTCGTAACTGTACAGTATATTTAGCAGTTTTAGGATTTCATTTTTAATTATTACATTATTTTGACTGAGCGATCATATTATCAGAAATTACAAAAAGAAAAGACTACAGACCATTCAAATATGTGCTTCTTGCGTCTGAATATCTAAGTCATTGCAAATGTCTAGTGCTATTTTATCTTGTCTAATAATAACAGGCAGACTGCTTTTGCAGATGTAAATATGGTTTAAGTCTTAAAGAAGCTTGCAGAGAAATACTCCTTTCCCTGCTGAAGAGTTAGGCTCCTGTTTCGGTTATATTTAAGAATATCTAGTTGTCCGAGTCTCCCAAATGATGAACGTTTGTTGTGAATTTACTTTGAAAGAAACAGGAAAAGATATTTCACCTGAATTCACTTTTAACTCTCAGAATGCTGAAATACAAGTGATTCAATGAACGAATTCTGCTAAGTCTGTCCTACAGACAACTTGCTTTGCTATTTTTTCCCCTCCATATTAGTCTTTTTTACACTTATATATTGTCTTGCATTGCCAAGATTTTGGTCAGGTATGTGACTGTTTGGAATATCTGTAGAATTGAAACTTTTTGAAGAAATGATGAAAGAACTCTGGCCTTGTTTTAAATCAAACTCTGAATGCAGCCGAGGCCACCCTGGGAGCACAATGTTTAATTTCCATTCGACATCTGCCTTATATTTACCATTGCAGCCCAGGGTCTGTGTGGAAGGAGCACTTTTCGTTGATAAAAGTTTGGTATCTCTTTTGTCAGAGGTTGTCATTTCTGTTCTCTCAATCTGGACTGTCATTTTGTAAAATCTTTTGTCGTTGGAGCTGAATGGAAAACCTGGAATGTGTAAGCGAGTAAAGAAATGGGGAAGAGGATTCAAATGTGTAGAGCAATTTTGGTTGCTTGACTCTCTGAGACAGATGGTGCCTAATCCTGATTTTCCTTACTCCAGTGTAAATCCCGAGCTGTCCCACTGAAACCACGGCTGAATACTGATGCAGCATCAGGATCAGGCCTGGCTCATTTCTTTGCTTTTTGAGACTGAGGGCTTATCTTGCAGTGCTTCAGGCATGCAAAGCTCTCATTCTGCACTTCTGATGATAGATGCCCACTGAGTGACTTCATGCTGATTGCAAACACAGGGGTGTAAATTCTGAGTTTCAGTCATTACTCCGGACTCACGCTTGTAGAAGCGCTATCAGTCTGACCTTCCAGAATCTAGGAATAAATATTTGAATAACTTGATGTGTTTTCTTTAGGTAGGTCTGAGTAGGGAAATATTATTCTCTCTCTAAAGAACTGGGGTGGAATTTTGCGTGTCTGGACATTGCACAGTGTCAATGGGAATGTGGTGGTGGTGGCCGAGATGTTAGGTCTACTTGGGAGGAAAAAGAAGTTTATTCAGAGCAAAGGCAGCAACATTTGGCCTCACAGATGTATTTTGCTGCAAAAAGGATGATTTGGGGGGGGGATTGACTGGAGAACTGTGACAGCCTTGGGATTAACAGGGAACTGTTTCGGATAGAGAAAGGAAAACTTTACTCTGTGTTTAATTTTAAAATGAATTTTATCTCCTTATTTATCAAGACAACTTGTGTTCATGTTGCTTTTAGTATTAGAAATAAAAAGAAAAGGCTTTTTTTTCCCCCAGATCTATTCTCTAACATGAGGGTGAAGTGTTCTGTGTACAGTGCCAGCTCCAGACCAAGGCACCTATTTAACTTTTTCCTGTGGGACTTCAGTGAAGCATGGCCCTGTTTTACATAGGAATAAATTTTTTTCTCTCTTTTTCTTTTTTCCTCCTATAGGAGTAACTCGATGACTTCAGTGGGGATTTCTCATAAACAGAAAGAGAAAAGGTCATCTGGATTCTTCTGAAGGCAAGAGTCAGGGCCAGAACTCTCCATGAAAGACTGACCCAAGAAGAGGAACTCACCTACTGCCTCTTCTCCAGAGACTCCATCCCACACTGAGGTTCAGGCAAGTATTGTTTTCCCCTGGTTGGAACTTCACTGGTGAGTCCTTAGAAATGCTTACTTCTCACCTACATAAATTTTGTCAGTAAAGTTTTGTGGTGAATCAGAGGGCTGTTTCTTGTACTCCAATGTGTTCTTTCACACCCTGCCACTAGCCCGTGTGGCATTACATGCTCAAGAATATGGTGGGTTTATTTAGTCCAAAATGCAAGAAGAGCTACCCTTAGTGAGTCATGTCAGGACAAGCTGAACCATTGGATTACTAATCTTTTCCTAATCCTGTTACCACCTGAGACACATGTAGGTAGAGAAATATCACTTTAAATCACTGATTAGGTAACCCGCTGCATTTACTGGTCTTTTGAGTTTTACAAAGCAGCAGAACCAAGCCATTGCAATGAATTTTGTGTCCAGGTAGGCTTGCCTGTCATGGGCAGCATCTTCCCCAGGGATTGTCACCGATTTCCACGTGCTTGTTCATAGAATTAGGTGTTATTCAATAGGAGCAAAGCGATTTCAGCTTGACGAGTAGAAATAGGATGGCTACAGCCCTGTTAAAAGGGGAAGCATCTGAAATAAGACATGGAAGAACACATCACTTTCCACTGGGAAAAGCCTGCTTTGGAGGGACTCATTTAGCCATGGGAAGCTGGGAGAGAAGTGTGGAGTGAAAGACTAGCCAGGCAATTATTCTACTAATGGGTAAGATTATGTTGGTTTTCAGTAAATCAGTGCAAATCTGTGGTTAACTGTGTCTGTTGAAAAGATTCTGAATACAGAGAGTGCAAGGGGACAGACCCTTACCCTGATGAAAACTGTCACAGTGTTCAACATCAATTGGAGATCTGCTTCCACGGCAGGGTGTGAGGCACATTGAAGTTCTTGTGTAAAACTATCAGGGACTCTGTCCTGCTTGGTCTGGTCTTCCCTGAGATTGAGACAGTTTTGTGCTGGCAGATTTCACTCTTCTTTATTCAAAACATGTGACATAGTTTAACAAAACCAGAACTTTGAAAGCCGTTAGTATGTGAGCGCAACAGAAAACTTTCATGTGACAGTACTGGCAAGAAAGAGAAAAGAATTTTTTAATAATTGTGGCTTGCTTTCTAACTCAGGGCAATTGCTATATTTTGATGTTGTGTCAAGAGTGCCTCTTATGTTCAAATATGAGTCTTAATTCAGATTTCAGTACATCATTTCAGTTTTACAGGATATCACTTTGCCACAAGGTGATTTTGGTAGGAAAATTGTTTGCTATATAACTTCAGTTTTGTTTATACACTTGAAATCTACTCAGCTGCTTTCTCTAACCTATGTGTTGAACTCCCACTTTTATTCATGTGAATACATTTTTCTGAACCAGGGTACTCAGTGTGGAAATGTGCGTGCACTGAAAATCATGGGCATTATTTTGTTTCTTTACATTGACTTTCACTATGATGAAGGACTTAACCTGGGTGTGACTTATAGGTTTAAAAAGGGCAAAACACAGATTGTGTTTCCTCCTGCCACTTGTTCCTTTGGTTTTTCAGCGGTTTTTGTCCGTGGTTTGAGAAGAGTCTGAAGTCTAATGGAAGGCACTTGTCACCTTGTAGATCCTGGTCTATTTTTTCAGTTGCTACCAAATGTGCAGTCATTTCTGTAAGGTTCAGAGGCCTATTCAAGCTTTTATCAAGGGAAAAATCAAGCTCTACACCATTAATAGTTTTCCTGTCCTTCAAAGGTTTTCATTGTCTTGTCCAGCTTCATCCTGTATTACTTGGCAAAATGATAAGAGAATGCGATTGAGACTGCAGAGAAGGTGTAATCAGCTGAGAGGACACTGAACACAGGTGTGATCTGGCACCAAATGCCTGAGGAATATGCCAATGTTAGGTTTAAATGCTGAGAGATCGGTAAACCAGTTGCAAGTCATGTTCTTCCTGCAGAATTTCCCTCAGACTTTGTTTCAGGCTATATCTCCCTTCATTCTGCTGATGATACCCACCTTGATATCCATCTTGAGTTCATATTCCCACCTATGCATAGAAAATCCTTCCAGTCTTTGCCAAGTCATCACCTTCTCAACATGCAAATCCCTCCTAAAACCTCGCTTCTTCAGTATTGACCACAAGAAATGATTTATTCTTCTAAAATATCAGCATATTTGTCAAGGCTGTAGATAGATTAGCCAGACAGCGGGCACAGATCTAAATGAACTGCATGGTATTTTCACTGTAACCATGGTTCTTTTTCCCTCATTTATTTAACATTCTTGTTTTGCTTGTTTTCTGGTGAAATAAGCTGATAAACTGCTTGAGTTAGGACATCATCATGTCAAGTGATTTCATTTATCCTTGTTATACATTTTGACTTCTGTGTAAATAATAGGTAAGTGGTAAAAAATATTAATTCAGGTACGAGCTGCAGCTCAGAAAACTGCCCAGCTGGTATTAAGATTCAGCAACACACAGTGGGCCATAGAAATCAAACAGCGGTGATGATTACCGATGGAGGATTGTGTCTTGCTGAAGGCAACAGGGTGGACGAAGGACTGGATAAAGGTCCGAGTAACTTGGTTTGATCTCAGAGCTGACCTTGCATTGAGCCTGAGGTTGGTCTAGAGACCTCCTGAGGTCCTTTCCAACTCGAATTATCTTATGATTTGGTGGAGGTAGGTGGCCTGATGCTGGGAAACTATGAACATCCAAACCTGTTAAAGAAGCAGACAGTTTTTACCTGTGAGCACTGAACTCTTCTGTAGTGTCATCTTTTCTACTGGCAACTTGTTATTGCTGTGCATGATGTTAGGCAAATCCATTAGAAGCAGCTTCATCTTGGGTACGAGACAGTGATCCAGACTAATACGCACCAACTGCTGGTGTGTGCTGGCCTGGGATCTGGGTAGAGGGTAACTCTCCAGCTGCACCAACTGAGGCAGGACGGAATTGTCGTGAGGGCCTGCCGTTCTTTAGGCTTCAGGTTGATAGACGTGGTAGATGGACGACCAGCCGATGCTATCATGGGCTCTGTTGTGGGAGACTGGCTGGAACAGGGCTGGGGAGATATCATAGTTTAAGGCTAAGCCAAGAAGGGGTCAGAACCTTGGGTGGAGTAACTATCTGATTAATTTAATTTCTTTTTTCTCTTTGGATAGTATTCTCATATTTAAAGGTCCTGAAATCTGCCTTGCATGCAAATATTACACTGCTTCTATCTGCTTATTTGATAAATATGCACTTTTCTATTTGTATGCTTTATCTTTTATTGGAATTTTTTTTTTTTCATTTTAGTTACTGCATGTGTTCCCTCTTTGAATTATCAGGCAACATATTACTATCTGGTAGAACAAATAATCTACTGAACATTAAATATCTCAAAGAATCTCTGTTACAGATCCTAGAGGACAAGCTGTAGGTTTGTGGCTCCTCCAGGAAGAAACTTGCCCAGTCTTTCTCTTACATGATCTATTTTAGCCATGCCTTCTAAATCCCTGATAGCTGGAGCTGCAGAAGCTGCCTTCTGCCTGTACTTCTATGGCTTGTGGGACTTTTGCTTTTTTTCCCCACACAACACAGTGGCACGGTCCTCACGGTGCCTACGCATGACGAGCCTGTGATGGGGAGGAAGGGTCTCACAACAAGACTACATTTACCAGGTTGTCTTTTATTTTTGGGTTGTGACTGGTCACATAAATCACGCGACTCAGTCTCTCTTTGATGACTGGCTTGTGCTTCTGGAGCAAAGTGTTTGGATTTAGCTTTCTGGGAGAATTCAGCTGTACAAATCTGATGTTTCTGATGTAAAGACAGGCTTTAGAAAATAGGTTTAAATCATGGAACACTTCTTCATTGTAATAGCTGCCCTTATAATATAGTTACAGCTTTTTTGTTTTTCTTTTACACATGAAGAAACCATGTGAAAGGAGAAATGATTTGCCAGTTTTTTAGCAGTGGATTCAGTATCAGACCATCATAAAAACAGGACCTTAATTTGAAGCAAAAGTCATCAGAAGTTTTTGAGTAAAACATTTTTCTATTGAAAACTATAATAGGATAGTAAGCTAAATCCTGGGAGAGATATATTTTTTTTTTAATATCTTCTTGCAAAGAAAGGGGGAAAGAGTTCAGTTTTGATAATGTTTTAAAAAATGTTGGGAAAAAAGCAAATATTTATGTGTCATTTCGTGTGATTTAGGATGGTTACATAGCTTTGTGTACTTTCTGAGATGGACTTAACTATTGTAGGTAAAGTGGGTAAAATTCTATAAAAGGAAAATTTGAATGGGGAGAGAGAGAATTGAAGAAATGGCAACATTAGTTCAAAGGCATTTAATTAATCCAGTACGCAGTTTAATTCAATAGTTAATAAAATCATGTCGTGAGTGTTCAGCAATTCAATATATATAGAAAGGTAACGCATTGCGCAGCGTGTACCCTCTTCCCTGAATGCTGATGAATGAGTGTTCTTTAATGTTTACCTTCCATATATTGGCCTGATAGTGTCAGTCATTAAGACGATATTTTGCTTCCGGGGGCATAGATCCCTGTTTTGGAAGCCTCCATCCAGAAAGTGATAGAGAAATCTAAACCGTGGGAAATGATCTTTTGGGCCGTCTGCTCCTCGCTTGTTGAGAAAGCTGCGTTCAGACGAGGGACTCGGTGACAAACCTTCATTGTTCTGAGGTTCAAAATAAACTTGTTGCGGCCAAAGATGACAGCGTTAGTTTCCCAGAACGCGTGTCGTCATTCCAGTGCAGTATGCTTTATCAACCAAGCTGTGATCAATTGCGGCAGGGCTGCTTGCAATTTGAAACAGACATCAAATGCTCATCTTTCCCCTCATGTACGGATCATACGGGGGCCGGCTTCGCACACAATCAGTCCGTAGTGCTGCAGATACTTCTGCACACGTGTGACGGTGCTCGTGTGAGCTCACAGAAGCTACATGTGAGTGAAGATCTGTAAAGGCGTGTTTGTGTAACCCGCTGGTATGCGTCTGATGGATGTCCCGTTTTACTGGCAGCTTAATAAGTGCTGCTGACCTGTGCCTTGCCCTTTCGTGCACTTAGGCAGGCCCACAGAAATACTAGTTTGTCTGGCCTGTTGATCAGCCAGCCTCCCCAGGGACCAGATTTTCTGCCTCGTGAACTGGATCTGGCCCCTGAACTCACCAGCTGACTGCTCCACTCGGTGGGTGTCTGTAACATACAGAGAACAAACTGCAGGCGGGTCAGTTCAGATGCTCAGAGCAGGACCAGCCTGGCTGGTGCAGAGGATAATTGTGCCAGGTTAATGTGGCATTATATTTTTTAGGTCCTGAGCTGGTCTCTCGCCCTGGAGCAGTGCTGAGATATATGGGCATAATAGGTCTTGTGGAGTTAGCTCAAATATGTGACGCAGTGCTGCTAATGGAGACTTACTCAAAGTCCCCCAACTCTAGGTCAAGATATGATTACTCATGTGTTCTGGCCAACACTGTAGTCGTCATGATTAGTGGAAGCTCAACAGGCCAGTCTCTGCTGTTCAGAGAAGGAGACAGTCTGTTGGTCATTGTGGATTGTGTGTCCCTTGAGTGCCCAAATCTCAGAGGAACTGGGTCTGTCTTGGCTTTTAGACTTTGATCCTGCAGCTCAGGCTGTAAAGAATTGTCAGTTTAACTTTGGAGATTCTGGGTGCAGTCCCAGGATAGCTGGATGAGGTAGCTATTGAGAACTTGCAAGCTAAAAAGCCCTAGGCTGCACATTTTGTAGATAAAAAGCTTATGAACTATTGATATAATTTTGTTTCTGTGACATTACAGGCTGACTATAAGAAGAGAAGAGGTGACTTTATTTGTCTACATGAACTAACCCACCATAAGGATGGGCATTGATTATGATACTAACTGCTTGTATTACAAGAAAAATAGGAACAGTTAACCTGATCCTTATCTCTCACTGCTTTGTTTCTCATTGTAACATTATTTCAACTCAGTGGGATTCTCCACTACAGGCTGTAAAAAAAGATATTAGAGTGGTTGCAAAGGAGTGTATGATATAATGGAAAGTGGATCACAGTGACAAACAACCCACCCAAAGGCTGTAGGGAATTTGAAAATAAAGAATTAAAAAGAGACGGGATAGATGTGCAAACTGGCATTTGCCTAAGTAGGTTTAAAATCTCTGCTCTTCCAACAAGCACAAGTCTTATAAATGCATTCTTCCTTGTGCTGTTACTGAATCCTTCAGTTAAAATGCAGTATGGATTTTGCTCTTCAGTTTACATGACTATGCTTGCCACACGAACTGTTGAACAAAACACAAGATGCTCAAGTTATGAAATTACTGTAAGTTATGAATCTGTTCTTGATGTCTTCTGGATGGATTTCAGTGAAGTCCAAAGCTTGGTGTGTCTGCTGGGAACTGATTTTGGCTTTGGTACAAGACTGACTGACACTGGCAAGAAGCACAAACCAAAAGTAAAGAATGGGAAATCTATGTCAAGATCTGTGTAAGGTACAGTTTCTCAAGCCATGATGTTTCAACAGGATTGCAGTGTTTGTGGCAAAAATTCAGCAGCAATACACAGTAAGAGTGTTGGGCTGGATCCTCACCCAGGGTGGTGTGGTTGAAATGGTGGCTGAACACATCTGACCGTCTGGTGTACGGGGTGATTGTGGGGAACGACTCTACTTTCCATATGTGTCACTGCTGCCAATAGGACTGTTTTGAACAAAATAACAGATTTAACATCTTTTCATGGGTCAAATCTTGGTCAAATCCAGGCAATCTTTACTAAAAAATTATTTCCCTCTTAAGAGTCTTAATTGAGAAGGGTTTCATTTCATGGAAGCTGATTCAACAGCCAACAAGCTGGTAGCAGTCTTTCAAGGAGCTCCAGTAGGTTTTAGATCAAAGTCTTCCTAATATGTGGATTATCCCATATCTACTTATTTACAGTTTCTCTAATCACGAAGCTGCTGGCTGAAATCACCCATCAAATGGTACAGTAGACAAAAGTGAGCTCCCTGTGATAATCTCATTATTTTAAAATGCACTGGACCTTTTGGAATACTTCTCAGTAAACTGATCCTGCATTTTGCATCACTGTTACTCAGTGAGCCTGTTTCGTCTATGCCAGGAAAGTCATTGTCAGGTCAACAGCATTCATTTCCTATTGACTTTTCTTAGAGAGTTGAGCCACATTTCAGTTTAGTTCTCAAGACTATTCGCAGGAAAGAGGTACAGGAATACCTCAGCATGTTCCCTGAGTTAGTCTGGTCCAGACAGATGGTGTTTAATTCACTGAGCACTTAACTGAAATGATGAAGGACTTTCCTATTTTTTTATTTGGTTTACAGAATGATGTCAGTGCAGATAATTCTCTGAGCTCAGGGATGGTGCCGATTTGAGCAAAAGCCCTTGAGTACCACAAATGTCCCTCTTTCCCCTTTATGGTTTCTTTTAATGCTCTTCTGGTCCCCTTTGGTTCAGTAGCTTCCATATTCTTCAGAATTAAGAATTAGCCTCATTGATTTATTGCCCTGTTTCAGTTGCACTGGAGACAGATTATAGCAGCCTGTTTTAGAAGTCAGAGAAGGAACCCAAAAGCAGAATTCGCTCTTCATAAACTTGCTATCTCTTCTTTTTTTTCTGATAAGCAGGTTGGCTATAACCACAACAGAAGATACGGGTACAACCTAACATTTATAGTATCATTTGTATTCTTATTATAGTCCTTACTAAAAAAATGAAGATTTTGATAAAAAAACCTAACTAATCGATAATTATGCTATTTTGCAATCATTTTATGTTTTTAAAGAGGATAAAAATGTGCTCGTTATTCCTTGTCCATGCTGTCAGTCTTGGTCCAGGACCTTTGCTAGTGTTGTCAAGGCTTGAAATCGAAGCAGCTGTGATCTGGGTGTGGTAACACTCCAGTGCCTTTTCTCTGCGTCCATAGGCTGCTGAAAGCAGCCTTTTGGAAGAGATTTGGGAACCTAGTCTGCTTTTAAGAATAACATATCCTTCAGCTCAGAAGACGATATTAATTTGAGGCTATTTCTTCTCATGGCTTTCAAAGGTTTTTACTCTGTGTTGATACTGAGCTTAGTAAATTCCCACCCAGTTGTGCTTGGTACCTTCAACTTATGTAGTAACAGAAATAATAAGCGCTGGATATTTATGGAATGGGTCACATGGGCAGTGTGATAATTTTGCAGGTCATACTCATTGCCTGCACTGTATTTTGTTCAGGCAGGGATGAAAGGCTAAAGCCTTCACTGTCAGCAGATCCTACGTCTCTGCTCAGTGCTCCTGCCCTGTACCTGTCCTCACAGGTATACAACCTTCGTTGGCTTCCCCTTGGTTGCTGTTGTAGCTGCTACTTCCAGGTGTTCAACGTGCAGCAGAGAGTTACTTTTTTGTTCTGCATGACCTCATGTCAAGGAGACACCAGGTTGGTCTTGAAAATGGCATTGCTATTTTAGTGGAGAACTCTGAATTGCTAAATCCCGTCTCTTTTCAATGCCTTTTAATCTGACTTGGAGCTCCTCCTGATCAGCGATTCTCCATCCACGGTGTTCTGGGCCAGCAGTCAGCTGAAATTTAGCCTGGCCTCAGGTGCCCAGTGTATGTAGGCTCAAAACCTTCATGGACACTGTCTCAAAATGGCCCAACAAACTGCTGCTGGATGCAGTGACCGCTGCAGAGCATCCCAGAGGGTCACTTTGACTTTGTTCCAGGAATAAAAATATCAGTGGAGATTTTAAGAACAAAAGGACACAAAAATTCCCCTGCACAAAGAGTCTGGGAGAAGGGAAAGACCCATAATACCACTGGCACTGCTGACTTCCCATTCTGCTGGTCAGGGCTCAGGTACCTTCAGCTGCAGAAGGTGGAAGGAGCGGAGAAGAACTAAAGTCCTGAAATAATATTTTCCTCTGCTTAAAAGGCAGAGAGAGAGAGAGAAAGGTTATTTGCTCTGATATGCATCCAAGTTGTCTCTATTTGCACATATTAGCTGGCTGTATTTGCGATGGTTGTTATTTTAGGTCGGTACTGTCTTTATATATAAAATGGTAATTTATATATAAATGGAAGGCATAACAGTATCTGTAGGAATGAGCAGATCCTGGTTCCTGCCGAGTGACAGAAGTCTAACCATTTGTAGCCCTGACTCCTGCCACGTGAAGTGCTCTTACCAGCACTCCTGTGCATCTCACCCTTATTATATAGTGTATTAGTGATGGTGGAATTGGGCCCACAATATTATGTCACAAAATAGAAAACATGCGACCCTACACCAGCTGTAATAGCATAATAGGATAAGTGCGAGGGAGAAACAGCAGGATATAATAGGTACTCAGCTGCTTCAGAGATGGGGCCTCTATATTTACCTAGATAGAAGAAAGCTGGAAAACTAGGACAACATAAGAACGGAGTGACAGTGTAAGTGCTCCAGGAGGTGGTTGTGGGTGAATTGAAAATGCAGCAATATGGGATGTTATATAATAAATAATAACAATAACATCTCAGCTTAGTCCTGTTCATTCTGAAATACTTCACCCAGCTGCTTTACAGAGCTCCAAGTAGTGTTGGGGCCTCTTTGGTATAAGCTTTCCTAACTCCTTCTCTTCTCCTGCTCTATAAAAGCCTCTATGTGGTGTTTTGTGCTTTATTATGTCTGGAGCGTAGAGAAGCAGTCATCTGCCTTTCACTACCTGCAAGTCTTGAATTTCAGTTGCTCGTGGAGTACAGAAATGTGTCTGAATGACCAAGGCCAGCCATGCTTTGTGATATTTGAGAGTGGAACTGATGGGGAAATGGGAAATCAAATGGGGGAAATGGCAACACTTCCTGCTTTGTCTTCTTGACAGCAGCACTCCGCCGTATGCCTGCTGTCTCCCGCAGGAGGCTTTTTTTGCTGCAGGTTGCAGAAATCTGTTTTTCTGTATTCGGTTGCTGTGATAGTAACAGACCTCTGTGTTGAACCATATAGACTCTCAGGCCAAGACATGACTTTCTGGCACTCGTTAACATATTTAAGATGTGTTTGCTATGCGACTCTTTGATGTATATTCATCTTTGCTTGTGGCTTTGCGGCTTATCTAAGTTTCCGATTTTACTTTCAACTTATTTGCTGACTTGGGTTAAAATCCTCCTGCTTAAGTGATGAGTCACTTTCACTTGCATAAAAATTTGCATTTTCTTCCACAAAGGCACTTAGGAACAGGTTAAATGAACCATTCAGATGATTGAGAAAGAGATGCCAGGGAAAGTGGTAATCTGTGCTCTGATGCTATTTAGTTACTCTTGATTCAGATTACCTCCATTCAGTTACTTTCGTAGATGTGGATTGCTGAGTAGTGCCTGCCTCTGCATTGCCTCCCTCTCCCGTATTTCTGGGTTTGAATGGGTCAGAATTCATTGGTGTATTTTGGGTTGTGGTTTTACCTAACAATAAAATTCGCATTAGAGCTCCAGGGATTGCCAAGGTGGACTGAACTGTTGAACATGTACAGAAAGATGCACATAGCAGTCTGTACTAATAAAAGAAGAGGTGTTAAAAAGTCGAAAATGAAGCTTTTAAATACTGTGTTCTTTGCAAATCTTCTCAACTGCAGCAAGTGGTTTTAGAAGGAAAATCTAGTTAAAAAAATTCCCGAAGTATGAAACATAATAAATTTTAGAATTTTTAGAACGTTTCTAAGAGGCATTTAGTCTTTCCACAGCTTTGCGAGATTTATTAAGGGAAAATCAATGTTCATTTTTTTTGATATACAGAGGTGGAATCATTGTGCTGAATTACAGGTGGCCAGGCAAGTTACCAAGTGAGGAGCTGAGCTTGCTTCCCTGAGGGATATAATCTGAGTTTGAATCCAAAGTAAGGAGAGAATATTTGTTCTTAGTGTTGTCTTTGAGGACAATAGCTAAGATAACTCCTGCCAATTCGGATTGAGAGGTTAAAATAAGCCAGCCATCTTGCGTAATGATGATGCAAAATCATCTGCACGCCAAATCTGCTGTGGAGAAAAAGAGGGACCTGTTGAAATATTAGCTAATATGAGTTTGGTACTTTCTGGAGTTGTAGCTAACTTTGAGTAAATGATTTGTTAATAATTGGGTTAAACCATATAATAATTCTTGTCACATAAATGTAGGTTCCCGCCTGGCCTATATTACTGTAAAATCAGGGTGTGTCCTATTTTGCTAATGTATTCTTCCCATAGCATCCCAAAAGTGGAATGCAGTAGTGGTGTCCTGTCTTAAAAATGGGAAACTGAGGCACAGAGGAGCCAAGTGACCTGAGCCGAAGTTAAACAGAGCACGATGGCATATTAGGCACTTGACTGAGGACCTTTCCAAATTTCAGGCTCAGACCTTCCTTGTGGCACAGTCGTTTCTGCTTGCAGCATCTGTATTGTTGGCTGGTTGTTGCCAGATGATTTGGGCAGGCCTGTGTTTCTTGTGAGCGTGCACACAGAAATGCACAGACAGCACTGAGAACCTGGAATATGCTTTAATGGTGAGGGGGTGTTTTGGAAGTGGGGTTTGTTATTAAACAGCCTCTTTGCGTGGGCCATATGTACGTGTTTCTAAAAATCCAGTGTCTCCTTGCTCTCCTCCCATTTTAGGTCTCTAAAAAAAGATGGGTAGCGAACATCCACATTGAAACCTGCCGTGTGTGTGTATCCAGCTTGGAAAGAGATTTTGCCGCAGCTGTGGGAACCTCAGACTGCCAATGCCGACGTGTCACATGACGGGCTTCAATCAGATTTCAGTCTGCAGCGTGCAGAGCGCAGAGCCCGTTTTAACTGCATTTGCACTGATTTGCTTCACGTAGAAGACGCTGAGTTATTTAGCATTATTGATTCCTCTTGACTTATTGGGTGCATTAGTTGCCGTTGACCCTGGCATCTTGCTGGAACAGACTGGCGCGTCATGTGATACTGTCTGGCTTTGTCCTTGTTCCGAGTCAATTCCTGTTTTACTCAGCAGATGTCTTTTGTTCCTGACAAAGATTGCTCATCCGATTGTTCGGGGGTTAGCGGGTGTGCCCTGACCAGCCCGGGGTCCCAGTCCCAGCCCTTCCTGGGCCAGACCTACCCCCCTGCCCCCAGTCTGCTGTGAGCACCAGAAGGAGCCTGGTTTGCTTTTGCTTTTTTTCCTCTTTCTCCCCAGGGATCTGGCTGGATTATTTCTGAAGCTGGCTTCTTTCTTCTGTGAAAGTAAGCCAGTGGAAATAGATTTTATTTTTTTGGTAGGCTTTTTTGGGAAGCACTTGGGCCTCACCTTGAATAAACCAGC
Organism: Tauraco erythrolophus; assembly: GCF_009769465.1. Taxonomy (NCBI): domain Eukaryota; kingdom Metazoa; phylum Chordata; class Aves; order Musophagiformes; family Musophagidae; genus Tauraco; species Tauraco erythrolophus. The sequence goes on along the minus strand of NW_028238665.1, from coordinate 39,600 downwards.
CTACATGGCTCCTTGGTTTTGATTTGCATCAGTAGAAAATCTGGCCCACGATGTTTAAAAAGATTTTTTTTCATTTGCTGTATGGTAATGCAGTGCATTGACCTGCTAGAAGGGATGGGGAAAAAGTTATGGACTATGTCAGGGATTTGTGCGGCAGCCTACAGGATTTAGGTTCCTGATCCACTTCTCTCTGTGCCAGCATCTGCTAAATTAGGCATTCTTGCTCTTCAAATCAAAAAAGATAAATCACTGCGAACCAAAGTGAGAGCCCTCTCTGTCAATGTGACTGCAATTCTTCATGTGCCTTTAGGGCATTGGAGTACCTGGTGGGTACACTGCTATAGTGAGCACTTTGGGACGTTTGCAAAAGCAGGGATCTGGCTACTACACAGTGTCCTGGCATGTCTGACTTAGGAAAATGGGTGTAGGGTCAGGTGATGGACAGCAGAGAAGGAGAGAGAACTCATTTCAGCCAACACCACTGCCTAAAGAACGGCTCATGAGACTGCAGCCTGCGACAGGAAAAGCTGATAAATTCTTCATTGTCTACTAATGGCTTTGGAGTTCAGGGTTTTTCCTTGAATTCTAATATTTCTCTTCAGCTCTAATGGTATATTTTAAGACTTTCACTGCTTGTGGGAGACGTGAAGTCTGAGCCAACCCAGGGATTGGGTTCTACCTCACGTTAGGTAGAACTGGTAAAGTTTCTGCTCAATTCCTTCTGTGTTCTGGATTGCCTTTTCTCTCCAAAAAAATGAAGAAAAAGATCAGTAAGTCTGATTTCTGCACCAGCTTACTGCAGTGCAGCCGTGTTAGTCAGCGTTGTTCAACTTCATTGCAACTTCATGCGTGGAACCTGAATCAGGTCCATAAAAGCTGCTCAGAGGCCCATTATTTTCCATTATTATTCCTTTTTGATCCGTTATTACTTTGCCTCAGGAACTAAATGTTTATATATATATTTTTTAAACTTAGTATGATTTAACTTAAAACCACACTTTTCCTACTAAACCCACAATAAATTACAAAGTTAACACCTTACCTCACTGACTGCAGCTTTTTCACATGGCACAGGGATTCTTGGAAAGGAGGGGATTTTTTTCTTCCTATTTTTCTGTCACCAGCGGGAATCGGAGGGGGAAAAGGGCAAAATTAAATTAATAAAAAAATCTGTTAAAACGATTCTGGTGGTAAACTCACCTTTCGGTCAGTACTGTATGTGATCCCCCTCTTCTGGCAGCCTGCGGAATTGGCCAGGGAGGAAAGTGTTGCAGACCAGCACAGACAATAGGAATTTGGCCAATCTGATCGCAGGAGTATCGTTTTCAGTAGGCTCGTGAAAGACCTTTTTCGGAATTATATAGCAGAATGTAATTTTGCTGTGTATCGGATTCACCCCGGCGTAGGTCGTTTGCTGGTGCTGGTTTGCACGGGGTGGGATCGGATTCCAGTGGGGATGGGATCCGGGTGCAGCCGGACGTGGCTCAGCTGTGTTTGGCGTGGCTCTATTTTTAGTTTGTCTTGCAGGACTGACAATGGGGGAGGCTGGTTCTCCCCTGTCTGGCACCTGGCACCGTCGTTCATGCCGATGAGGAGTCAAGGTGTGAAATGTTCTGATTTTGTAGAGTTTTAAATTTTATTTGTCTAGATAAAAATCATGACGGGTAGAAGGCGGTTTAGAGCTAATCCTAGAGCATCCTCAGGAGGGGTTGTGTGAGGCATGAGTAGATAACAGGCAAAAAAATTCACATCAGGTGCCTGATCTGTCTGCCATGGATGGTCTTGCTAGCTAGGAGCAAATCCACCAGTATGTGAGGTGAGAAAACGAAATGGGAGATCAGGTTTGAAACTTCTGGGCTTGAGGTATTGCAGTATTTTGCTGGGTGTAGGTGCTGAGATTTTGTTTGGCTCAAAGCAGAGGTAGGGGTAAGCAGCCAACTTTAAATCCATATCTATGTCCAAGCTTCATCTTCCAGAAACTGAATCTAATCATAGAGGTCATTGAGCTACAGACATGTTCCTGGCTAATTGTCTAACATCTGCCATCTTGCTCCATCGTATTTCTCTTCCTTTTTGCAGCAGTAATCACGTTGGAGTTCATAACCTCTACCCCGACATTTTGAAGGAGGCAGGAAAATATTCTGGGGAAGGCATTGAATTACAAACTGGATTTAAATTGGAAGAGAGAGCTAAAAGCAAAGAGAGATCACATGGTGCCCCCCAGCCTAAGGAAGTAGCATTCTCTTACTGTTACCCATCCTTGCCAGGGAGAGTGATGAGATGAGGAGTCTTCTCTCTTCTTTCGTCCCTCCTGGGCTGAATTTAATGTACTTGCTGGTTGCACATGGCAAAAGAGATTGAACATGGATGTTGAACCCCCTGTTGCATATAAAACAAGCCAGAGAATCTTCCTGGAGCCCAGACTTTCCTGGAATAGAAAAATATCCTCTATTTCCTAGAGCCCTAGAAATCCTGACCTGGAAACAGAGCCCCATCACAGAGAAAGGTTCCTTCTGACTTTCTGTGTGTACTCCTGTCACACGTGGAAGTGTCAGACAGAAGTTAGTTTCACAGTTGTGTCAAGTGGGGGAAGACACTTTTTCCTTACTGGAGTGAGAGATGACTTCCAAGAGATGTAAATACCAAAGCATCCAGAATGTTGCAAGTTAACTTTGTCCCACATGTCCAAGGAAAGGATCCTCTTGGCCTTGGATGGGAAGAATTGGCTATGGGCTACAGATTGGTAAATGGTTTCGACCCAGAGTGTCTCGGTTTTGTTGCCGGTGATGTCACTAGTGTGTTTTAAGTCACCTTACCTCTCCATTACTTCTCCTCCCTTTCCTCTTGCTGTACCTTGCAATCTAAATATCGGAATTTGTGTGGTATAATGGGGCCTCCGTGCCAAATAGTGCCTCTGGGAAATGCCACAATGCCAGTAACATTCGTGTGGCCCTTAAAGTTGAACGTGCTGGTGTTAAATCAGGAGCCCTCTTACTTAGGGGAAGCGCTGTGGAAAGGGATGAGTCAAAAACTGCAGGCGGACTGCAGGAGATGTCTGATTGAAACCCTGGGCTCTGCCATAATGGATCCATCTCCCTTTCTGCTAGAAAGTTTCCGAGGAGTAATAAATTCACTCTAGGTCTGCGCTGAATGCAAAATTGATCAGACTGCAGGAGCCACAGGGAATCAATTTGGTGTGTGTGCGTGCGGGCGCGTGCGCCGTCGGCAGCGCAGTCTGTGTGTGCGCTGCATATACATTTGCTGCCTTTCTCTGCTTCCTCCTGCATCGGCCTGCGGATGCCACAGAAAATTGATTTTTTATGAAATAAAAAGGTGAACCGTGGCATTAGGCGATTCTGAGCCATCTGTCTTGTCAGGGCTCTTGTTGGAGGGAAGGCACGCAGGATGGTTATTTAAAATTATTCATTAATAAAGAGCCACATAAATTGCAGCCGAAGATGTATCCTTCTGTGAGAGAGAGAAATTTCCTTTTGTTTTTCCAACAAAACTCATCAGTAAGCACAGGTTCTCTTTCCCTTGAAGAAAAGTCGGCACACACAGCACATCCAGTTGCACGAGTGTTTTCTCTTTTCTTGCTGCCAAAGAGCCCGATCCTACCAAGGTGCTGAATCATTTCTGAAAAAGCCAGGCACCTGCAACATCCCCCGCATACGGAGAGAACTGCAGCTTCCCAGAGCTGCCGGGACGCAATCAGATATGGCTTTTAAACTTCCTTGATAACAATAATCTACTGAAACAAAGCAACAGATGCTGAGTCATGACCCGGCACTTTTGCGCTACTCTGTTCACCCAAAGAAGCTGGAAATGGGTTGGCTTTCCTCAGCTTGGGAGGTAGGAGAGGATAGAGGGTATCCAAAAATACAGGGGCAGACCTAAGGCGGTTTTGATGACCCCCATGTATTTGTGTGTTTTTCAGCACTGCTATTTCTTTGAGCATAGGGTTTGAGGGTTTTTCCTCTCCTTTTTAATTTTAAACTCAGTTATTGGTTTTTTGCATTTCTTCTCTTTTTATATTTTTCTGCAATCTACAGCCAGGTTCTCAGCTGCTGCCATGGTAAAGGGCATTTCAGGGTCGTACCATGTGTATAAACTGCTCTAAAGTTGAAAGAAAAAGAGATTACATTATACTCCTCCTTTATTTCACTAATGTTCACTGTACCTTGAAGAAATCTCAAAGTTTTTGGAAGGGATTCGACTTCCAGCCTGTAAACTGTGCTGTTTGGCTTTCTGAGGGGGCAAGCCGCATCTTCCTTTTATTATTTCAATATTGTATCATGCCGAAGAGCCTCTGTTTTGAGATCATGTCAGAGATTACAAAGCCCCAGAACCCTCTTCTGTCCCCGAAGAATCAATCAACCTAAACTAATACTTTAATGACTCCTTTTCCTACCAAGGAAACAAATTCAGGCACACACACACACGCATGAACAACAAAAAAAAAAAATGTGTTTTTTTTTTTTAAAAGAAGCTAGGGGCTGAGGAGGACCTCGTCTGGTCAATGAAAGAAAGAGACGGATGTCTGGTGCCATGGCAATGGAACAGGGATTACTTTGCACTGGAAAATAGGTTCCTTTTTTTTTTTTTTTTAATTCCAGTGTTTTTTCTCAGGCAGCTAAGAGTTGTCACTGAGTCTGAGAGGCCCATTTAGAGGAAAACGAGCCTCTGAGCAGAATTGAATGCTCGCTTTCACCGGCTGCTGCTTGAACAGTCTGCTTTGCTTCTCGGGCAAGTCAGGATGCAAACACCCATATTTGTTTAGAGCACTTTCACAATCACAGTGTGTGTGCATATGTGTGTATACATATCTCTATAAAATAAGAGTAACTGGATGCAGGCTTGGGCTGTAGGAACACAGATTAGTAACAAAACTATGCAAACATTTGATTGTAAAAAATACCTAACGTGGCCAGATATATTGGATATGATTGGGTGAGAGTTTATCGCTTTATTGCCAGGGATATTGTGTCTGATTTGGGAAGTATTTAGCATTTTATTGCCATTAGGCTAGATTTTGACTGGGATCAATTAATTCTGTTTAACGCAGGTCAAGACATTTTCTGAAAAAGGGTATTTTCTGTGGAAAATGCTGGTTTGTGGAGACTTTTCACGAGAAGCAGTTTGGTTCTGTGCTGCTTCCTCCCTACCCCTGGTTCTAAATGTTTTTTTTGAAACAAGTTACAAAGTTTCAAATTGAAGAAAAATATTTTGGTCAAGACAATGTTGTTTTGAAAATTCATCTTATTACTGTAAACATTGTACAAAGAAATTGGCCAATGGAAACATACCGAAGTGACACTATTTTCAAGAGATTTTTTTCTCTAACTGCTTTTTGAATTTCTGAACTTTTCAGAGATTTTGGTGCTTTTTTTCACCTCTTGTGGTGAGGGAAAGGCTTGTGAATGTGCACCAGCCAAGAGATGAAGGTGTTCTCTGATCTGACCCGTTCCGTACTGAATCCACCCACTAGCCTCCAGACAAGGAGGCACTAAGACGACTATTTACGGCAGGTAAAATGAAATAAAAGACATTTATAGGAATTTTGGGTTGGCCGAGGGACTCCGAGTGATACCAGCTCAAAGCTCTGTGACACCTGGGGTCCCTGTAGCGGCTCTTGCTTCTCTCCTCTGCTGAATTTCCCTCTGTTTACCATCCCAGAGGACCAGGGTGTTTCTTCCCATCACACATGGCAGATACAGCCCGGAAGTTGATTCCGCTGTAACGTGTGGCCCTGGTTCTTCAGTGCTTTGGGTCTTCCCTAGCCATGGATTTTGGGGGAACTGGGTTGATTTCTACCATTTTAAGGACTGAGCAGTGTATTGACTTTGCAGTCTTGACTGCTGGGTCACTTAGACACACATTTCACTGGCATGAACGATGGCACAACTTGCGAAATATTTGCTCCCTGCTGACGTTCTGAGATGATGTTGCTTTTTACCGTAGTACAATTGCCTTAATGTAAGAGCCAAAATATGGTTTTAGGCTATGTTAATCTTATTCTGTATATGCCGTGTATAGAATACACGTTTTGCATAGCAGGGGCACATTAAAGCCTTTGAAATCCCACTGTAATATTTTGTGCTTGCCGTCCTTTCTGGGCTGAGTAGATGTTATAAGCCATGTTGTTGTAAATGGTATGGGTATCTCGTCTCTCCTGTCTGGAATGAAAAATAGCTTCTCTCTTTGATCTTCCCTCATTTGCTAAAAAGTAACCAAAATAATCCCTTTTTTTATGTTGGGGGTAGGTGGTGAAATGCGCCAGGATTAACAAAATGTGACCCTCCTTTTCAGTGATTACTGACTGTGAAACATAAAATCTCTGTACAGGTGAAAAATTTGAGTTGTCATAGCAACAGCAGGATGGCTATTTATTTTTGGATTTCCATTTTCACTGATTTATTTAACACATTGACAATCCATTTATAATGAAGAGGAATTCAAGAGGGTTTTTTGTCTCTGGCTAGGTTTATACTAAACCAAGGTTGGGTTACTTTTCTTAATAGAAAATAAGCAAAGATAAAAGAGGTAAATAAAAAAGAAACCTTGTGGCTTTCAGGGGCTTTTCTTGTAGACAAATACAGGTGCTGAGCAGTGCACGGCAGAGTGAAAACATGACTGACTTGTTTATTTTATGTCTTTTAGAAGAACTCTATTGTTATTAAAATGGAACAAAGATTGAAGTCCAGTGCAGCTGTGAGGCAGAAGAGCCAGGGATGCTCCCCTCCACCTGCCTTTGGTTGCATGCATGCTCTTGCTGCCTCAAGAGGAGGCCATCCGAGCCATTGCAAGTGACTCCTGCTGCTCCAGCTCCTCGCAGGAGTCAGGGAGTGCCCCAAGGCTGGGAACAAAAGCCATCTTTCCCATTTTGGATGCAAACTCTGCAGCTCTGCTCCGTGTGGTTCAGAGCTCTCTCAGGATCAGATTTGCCGACTCTCCACAGTGTTTATGTGCAAGTGGGTGCCTGGTCCGGGGCTTGGAAGGAGCCACAGAGCAGCCTGGAGTTTGGGAAGCCCAAACGCACTCCGTGCTTCAGCATGGGTTAGGTCCAAAAATGGTAAAGATGGCCTTGTTTTATTTTGGGGTGTTTGTGTTAAAATGGGTCGTGCTTTATTTTCAGGAGTGTCGATTGTTTGCAAGTCTCCATGAGGCTGGTAGCCCTTCGGAGAGGGGATGTGTCTGAAAGGTTTTGTGTCTGACGACTGGAGCCATCCCTGGATACAGTCAACTTTGGATCTAAGCAAACAAGCGCCCACAAAATTAGTGGTACCCGAGAATTTTCATAGCTCACAGCAATGTTAGTCAAAGCACTTTGACAATAGTGATATGAAACGAAAAGCCCAGGGAATTCCAGATACCTATCAAGTCCTATGTATCTTCTTCCCTGAAATTTCACTTAGTGCATGCCTTTAAATGCCATCAAATTTAACTGCCACAGAAGCCAAATCGAGCTTCGATATTTGGTGACTTTAGAAAGCATTGGAAAATTGGGAAGTTTAAGGCATATTTTGCAGAAGCGAGCAGTGAAATCAGGGTGGAATAACACAGCAAAAGCAAACCCAGCAGATTTCTGCCTGCAGAACGTGTCTGAGAGTACATAGACGAAGCAAATTTCTGCACGGGTTTTCTCACAGCCTGGCTTTCTGCAACTGCTCTGCAGATTGGTTCCTTTCCAGGATTTGTTTCCTGTGATGGATTTGGGTGAGTAAGATTGATGGCTTTAAAAGAACTAGTATTGATGGTACATTTGTAAGGCTCAGTCAAAATTGTGAGCCTGGCAGATGCTGGGGAAGTCTTAAATAATTTTCTTTCATTATTGCTATTTGTGGCGTGAATCTGGACTGCTTTCAAGACAAGTGCGACAGGAGGCCAGCAGCTGACCAGAGTAAATGTTGCACTTTCAGTCCGAACCTGTTAATTTGTGAGGCGTGGGCTTGTTTTTGGACCAGTCACTTCAGGAAAAGGTGAGCTTTGACTCATGTGTTGGATAAAATCAAGCGTTATTTCTGGATATCATCTTGAGCATATAGAGAGGAGAGTACTGTCCATCAGTCACTGGTGCTTCTCCCCTTTATCCTGGTGGAGGATTCAGCTTGTGAATTGTCTTTGGGGCTGAGTGGGGGAAGGGTGGGAAAACCCAAGAAATCAACTTCCAGACATAAATACAATATGGACAAGTCATAAACATTATTAAAGCAAGTCTGTCCCTGCAGGGCAGGTTTTTCTTCATAATGCTTTCCTGATTATGCTTCCGCAAAGCTGGGGAAGTGAATAGTGGGCTGATTATCCATGGACCACGATCTACATCAGTGTAAAACTGTTTCCATTGTATGTGAGGAGAGAACTTTGCATATTTACTGGAAGGGAGTAGCCATCCTGCTTCTTATTCCGTCTCCAAATTCACAGTGGGCCTGATCCAAAACACAGTTATGTCAATGGGATTCTTTGTTTGGGCTCTTCTTGTGTTCCACATTACCATTGCAAAACCTGCCCTGTTTATCATCTTAAATATACATGCCATAAACGGACCTCGTATTGGCGCGGTGTGTGACCAAACGCCAGACTTGATTCATCAAACACTTTGGAAAATAGGTAGGTCAGTGGGTAGGCAACGAGGAGCTCTTCTGCAAAGGCCGAATGTAAGGGGAAGAAAGACAAACAAAAAATGACTGACTCTGTGACATATTAACAGAATTGTCTCTAATTGTTTTTTCTTAAAAAACAAGAACCCTTGAGAAAAATCCAAGTCCTTTTGTGTAATGCTTTCTTGGAGCCAGACTCCAGTTGTATAGCTCATCTTAAGTACCACTGGCTTTGTTAAAATTTCATATACAATATGGCACTGCTTGCTGTGAGAGTCCAAACCTGCTCTTTGGTGGATAGTCAGAAAGAATCACGCTTTGTAAAGGATTTGTGTTGGCAAGTATAGCACACAAAAGGCCACTTATGCTTGATACAGTCAGAGTAGCAGAGACCTTTTAAACAAGTACACAAGGTGCATCAGTTTCATTATTCAATTATGATGATTTTTTCCCAACGTCTTAATTAACATGCATTTACTAAGTGTTAAACCATTTTTTTCTGTTAAACATAAAGATCAGTGCTAGGAGCTATACATTCTGAAAGATAATTGCACCATGTAATTCTGATGCTTCAACAACTTATACTGAAATATTGATGGATATGTTCCAACATTCTTTTTTTTTTTCCCCACAGGCATATTTCATAATCTTTTAAATATCTCTCTCCTGAAAACTTTAGTATAAAGTACAAATCCTTTTATGTAATGGAAGTTTAATGCATCTGGATACTGCTAACCAAACAATAGCATTTCAGACTGATTTCTGTTTTCAGAAGTAAAAGAAGTATTGTAAATAAGACATTGTGAAGGATATGCAATAGCAGAAGGGCATGACTAAGGATTCTCAAAAAGTTAAGGACTCCACTTTAATATTGGAAATACAGAGTATCTTGTCTGATTTTCATTAGCATAACGAAGAATAAAACCCCTCCATTTTCAAATAGAAATGTAATGCTAAGTGACACTTTGCATAATCTCCTTAGGAGAGTCCCTCTGTAGTCTTACTGTCCGTGCTGTGGTTCTAGCATTGACCAAAGACTTGTGTAATGAAATAGAGATGCCATGAGGTTAGACAGAACAGGGAAGGAGTATCTCAGAGAAACAGCTCATCAACAGTGACTGGAACAACAGTTAGTTCAAGTGGTTTGTATGTTCATTGTGAAAATAAAACCTTGATAAAGCAAATAATAGTAATTAATAACTAGTCAGGATAAAGCATTTGGTTGTGAATTTATACAAACTATGCAGAAAGTTCTTGGGTTTGCTATAGGAGGAAACTGGTGGAAGACTCCAGAGTGCTGAGAGCTCTGCCTCAGGCTGTTGGATTAATTGACACAGAAAGGTTTAGGAGTTTACCTTTAACGCTGCTGTTGGTTGCCAGCATGTGAGTGAAACGCAGACTGCCGAGAAAGACCTGTGAAATCTAGTAAATATTCCTTGAATTTACTGCAGTGTCCTGTTTAGTTTACTTATTTACTTGTTTACTTACAATGCAGTTTCTGTTTCCGATGATCTGGGTGTGTTGTTCTGCTGTCCATTTAGCATGTCATGCCATGTTGTTTTTCTGCTTATCTGCGGAGCTGTCTTTCCTGCGGCTGTCTGGCAGCATTCTCTCTCTTTTGGTACATCTTTCCTGCATTGTATCGTCTCTTTCTGCATCTTGTCCTGCCTCCTAAAGAATTAAGTAGGTAGGACTTGTGTACAGGCAGCAATTCCGAACGCTGCCGGTTTGCCCCAGCTCTGTCCTGGAAAGTCCCCTCCACTGACAATGAGACATAGATCAGCCTTTCTGCCCAGTCCTCCTTGGCTTCTTTGCTAAGACCACTAAGATGGATGCTTACTGTGATAATGGTGCTGACATTGGCTCACCAGGAACTGGAGTGAGACCATCATTTCGTGTCATATAGGTCTCCAGTAACAATCAAACGCTAATGAGTGCCAGGCCATTAGAGGCTGGCGTGCACTCCAGCTGGTGCCCTAAACTCGGTGTCCTTAGCCCATTATCCATTGTATCTGCTAGGTATTGCTACAGTTTGCCCCGTCAGCAAAGGCGTTGCACAACCAGCTAGTGACCACCCAGGGCTATTCTGTTTAGGCTGCATGCCATCTTTTCTGGGCAAGTGTACAGATCATGTCTTGAACCGTGCCAGACACGCTGTTTGTGGTTCGTTTTCTACTTATGAGCCTGGCTGAACAAAAAAGGCCATATATATATATGTACCAGTCGTGTTCACGTTACATACAATTTGACACTCGGTAGATGGTCCTTGGGGATTATAATGAGGCACCCACTGCTATACAGCGTGTTTTGGCAAGCGGGAGGGCTGGCGAATCCCATGCCTGTCTTCCTTTTGCAAGTCTTTGAGTTTCTTTTTGGCACATACATGCAACGAAGCACAAGATGCAAATACTGCCAAAGCTTCTCGTAGAATAGATGACATTTATATTGTTATGCAGTTTGCTGATCTAAACATACCATTGCCTTGCCTTGATAGCCCAGGGCAAGTGCTAATCAGCTTGTTTCATGGGCACCATGCCATCTGAAAGGGTGAACACAAATAGAGACAGTATGTGCATCATCTAGGAGCGTTTGCAAGAACACGATTCCCAGCTGAGAGTATCCAAATGTGTCTGTCTCCTGAGCTTGCATGTTGGCATGTAAAAGATAAGTGACAGCATTAAATATAATGTATTTGGAATAAATCAGGGTTTATATTCCCTAGCTGCTTCACGATAGTTTTTATTATATAGGTCACATCGTCAACTGATGTAAACTGGCATAGCTGTGTTGAAGGCTGTGGAGTTCACCAATTTTGATCTGCTGAGCATCTGGCCCCATGTGACTGGGCTCCATGATAAGCTTTCCTTCTTGTTTTGCCCTCTAGAGAATCATCAAAGGCTGTTTAGTCCGAAAGGTAATATGTAAGATGAGGAGTTTGGGTTCCTGTATTGTCTTCACAGCTCTGTCACTAACACTTGACGCGGGCAATTTGCCCTCTTAGTCTCTGCATGTCTCGCTTCCCCTACTGTGTGTAACAGTGTTTTTATTTAATTAGTACCTTAGTACTAAGGGCTTTAATCAAGGTTTACTGGAATGGGAGGCATGGCGGAAGAGTTCACGTGTTTGGAGTGTTGCAATGGATGGATGGATAGGGCTCTTTGAGAAAGATGTACACGGGGAAAAAAGGGGAGTGGGTTGTGTTTTGTGCAGAGGCGTAGCAGTGGGTGTTGGGAGCTTGTGGGTCAGAATCGGAGTGGGGAGGCCCACAAAGAGGCTGTCATGGTGGGCATCTCCTATAAACCACCTGATTGAGAGGAAGACCTGAACGAAGACTTCTTTAAACAACTGGAAAAAAAATCTTCTGTTGTAGCTGCAACAAGGGAAATTCTGATTGGATATAAGCGGGGAGAAAAAACCCAAACCTGGGAGAGTGTGCAGCACTGAAGCAGGTGCGCAGCGAGGCAGGCTGTGGGATCTCTGTTCTTAGGGATTTTCAGAGCTGAAGTGGACAACACCAGATTCGATTCTGAGGTTAGCCATGTTTTGAGTAGAAGGATGGCTTAGGTGACTTCCAGCAGTCTTTTACAACCTCCATGCAAAATACTAATTTTCTACAAATCTCTGTGACTCTTATGAGTTTGTTCTGGATTAGCAGACAGACGAGGTGTAGCCTCTTCATCCTTGTCCTCACTTTCACTAGCATCTGAAGTACCCTCAGGGCCATCTCCTGCCTTCATTTGGCTGTTTTATGTACTCTCCCATCTCTCACTTTGTGCTTTTCTTTGCACCCATTTCCTATTTGCTTGCGTGTTTATTTCTCAGATTGGATTTTTCTGGCCATGTTTTCAGGAAAACACGGTTGGTGTGTATTACATATAAACAGTTACATTTGAAAACTCCCAAAGACACACTGAAAGTGGATACCAGCACGAAATAACAGGGGACTTTGGATGTACAAGTAGAACTCTAATAGATGGCTTGAATTCGTTTTGGTAATCTGGCCCTTAGCCCAGCCTTTTTGAAAGATAATCATCGTTCAAAGAGAGGTTTCCATTCACTGTAGCATACACTTTATATTTCACTATGTAATGTAACCTTCCACAGGCTCAAGGAAAACAATTTACAGAGCTAATTGCTGAACTCTGCAGATATAATACTTTAAATGGGTTATGTTAGATAAGAGTTTATGTTAAAAAAGAAGAAATGTTCTAGAGGAAAATTATTGTTTAGGCTATATTGATTTGCATGAATTAATGTTTTCACTTCAGTTGATAGTTAAAAATGGATACTTAAGCCACATTTTTAGTGTAACATAAACGCTTGATTAGCTATGAACCTGGGGTGTGAGCTGACGTCTATTGTTTGTTTATTTCTTTTTTTTTTAAGACTTCAAACTTCAGTTGGCATTGGGCCAAACTGTGCCAAAGATTTTTTTTTTTTTTAATTGGAAAAAAAAAACTCTACGTGGATTCAGAGATGGGAGGATGCTTTGGGGTTCTCACTGTTATTTACTTATTCACTCTAGACAATCCTCTCCACCCTTCTGTCTCAGCCTACTTATCAGTAAAATTAGGGGTGGTGTTAATGATCCCACTTGAAATAGTTATTGTAGAAATTAACTGATGAATACTGTACAATACAGTATTTGTACAAAGGTGCTGTATTATTTGTACTGCAGCAGCAGCCATCTGTCACGCACGCATTGCTCAGATTTAAAAATCGCAATGAACGTTTTGGGCTTGGGAAGTTAAGTAACTTTTGCAGAACTCAGATTTTGTTGTTGTTGTTGCTGATGCTTTTATTACTCGTTTCTTATATTTTAATTTGGAATATAGCCCAGGTCTGTAACAGCTGTCAGTTGTGGCTTTATTGGCCCTATAGTTTGGGGTTATGTGTCTATGTAAAAGGTTCATCTCTGTTCAGAAAGTGTTAGTAATGAACTAGACATCATGTTTGAGTTTGATTTAAATTTGTTTTCTCCCATGTAGCTGAGTGTTGGTGACAGATCGAGAGAAAAGGAATAAACCAGAGTATTGGGCTCTTAAGCAACCCAATGGAACAAAGGGTGTATATATATTTATTTTCCATAATTCTCTTTAATTATCTTGTAATTTCTGTGCCATGCTTACCTTGATTGTGTTTAAAGGAAGGTTGCAGGTTCATGTATCTAAAGAAGAGACTAAAGGTGATATTCCCGTGAGTCCAGTCTTAGCCAGTGACAGTGGCAATGTGAATGTGGAGCTGTCCTTAGTGGAGCATGGAGAGACTGGATCAGGGCTCCGAAGGCAGGAGTCCGGCTCTCCTGATAGTTGGCAGAGCCTGGAGCTGAGGGCTCACAGGTTCTGTGCTAGGAAGCTCTGCTTCTCTACAGGTAAGGTATATGCCTAAAGGTCGACAAGTACCATGAGCTACCTGCCTTCTGCCCATGTAACTCTGCTGATTTCGGTAGACAAACGCTGGAGAAGACGGCACAGCCCACTCTGACCTCGGGCATTGTTCCAGCGAGAGACTGGCTCTTGATTAACTTGTACTGACAGGCATGTCCGCTGTGGTCAGCTGGACTCTAGTGCACTTACCAATGTACTGAAATACCTGATTTCTCCAGGCCTAGACTCACTCTCTTTTCAAGCCCATGTCAAACTTGCAGCATGTGAACAGAGCCAGGCTCTCCAGCAGTCAATGACTCAGTAAAATGTGGAGATCACATCTAATTCCACTACTGAGTGTGAATTTCCTTCTCTTTCAGGAGCTACTGATACGGGTGAACCGCACAGCAGAAGCTGCTGTCCCAATTCATGGTTGCTTCTTCCCACTGGCAAACAGCCTAAGGAGGAGCTGTTTAGAGGTGAGATGTTCAGCGTCCAGTCAACTGAAGCAATTAGCTTTTTGCTCCTTTCTATTAGAAGAGCCTTACCAATTGCGACTTGAACTGATGATTAAGAGCTCAGAAGCTTTATAGCCCATCACTGTATTTGTACAATATTTGTACAAAGGTACCGTGAGGCTGCGGTGTATTACATGAGTCCGTTGCTTCTGCATGGTTATCTTTTTTCTCTTTCTTCCTCTCCTTCTATTCTGTGAATTTTTATTCTTTGAATCACCTCCTGCTACATCTCGTGGTTTGTTGCAGCTAAAATTGAACTCACCTGTGAATTTAACACTGTAACTCTAAAGGCATTACTGCATCTCTGAGTATCAGTGTGGTACTGGGACTCATGCGGGTCGTTGAAAGAGAATAAAGAACGGCAGGGTGGACTCAGCGTTGAATAATCATGTAATGGGAAGGTAATTCAAAGAATAAAAAGAAGCTATCTTCTGGAATGCAGAAAGCCAGGTAGAATGAAAAGCAAACCTGAAAACAGTGAATCTGTTTTACATCAGCGAAGGCAGAGGATCCTACCCGGGATTAGTTTGGCCCTTGTCAGCGCTTGGTGCTGCAGATAACATGAGTTCCATAGCAACGAATTTTTAACTTGAAATTCCTGGGTGCAAGGGTGCATATTAACTAGAAAATGGACTCGAGTTTCACTGAGATCGTTAAAAGCCAGCTTTATTTTATTTTCCACCCACCATCCTGCTCAGAAAATGGACTTATTTTTGAAGTCCTTAATTACGGATGAAAACTTAGTGTCAGGCAGATGCTGTCATTTTCTTCCTACCCCTCCAGCAAAAACCCACGTGTGATGTGCTGCATTGGGCTCTGAGGCTGTAGGATGGGCTGTAAGTGATAAGCATCTGCAAAACCTGCAGCACATGCCCAGGGACTTGTAGTCAGATGAGTCATATGTTTCATGGGCCAAGTTTAAGCCCAGGGAGAATGTTACAACACAGGAAGAAACCCCTGAAAATAACAGGAATTGGTACAGTATTTGGTTCGTAAACACAGGTTAGAACAGTCTGGGTATTTGCTTTAATCCTGTCTGATTCTATTTTGAATTGCAATGTTCCTGCTTGCTAAACCACTTTCCATTTTTGCTCTGTTTTACCGTGACATAAGGAGGAGGGATATTTTGGAAACTGGAAAATTGCCACTTGCCCCAGAATGGCATGCCGCTAATTTTTGCCATTTTTTTGAACTGAGCATTGCCACTCTGAAAGCTCTGTCAGCCTCCTCTTCTAGGATTCCCCAAAGAGATCCTCACCCTCCTACAAGGCAGGACATGCCCAGGTTACAGGACTTTGGTTCCTTTCTCTGCAGGCTGTGCTGCCTCACCTGCTTCAAAATCAGGCCCTTTGAAATGATGAACTGAATATTTGAGAGGATGAGGGAGTTTGGATTTATGGCCTCTTCCTCCCTTAGCCTCAGCAGAACAGATTCAGTGGGCCTAAACATTGCCGAAAGATCTGGAGCTTACCCTCAGTGTAGACAGGATGAAAAATTACTCTGCAATGTGTATTGATGTAGTTTAGCATCATGTCAAGCAAAGGTCAAGCAAAAAGGTCCAACTTGGCATGAACCCTCCAGGAAGGGTTTCACTTTGTGGCAGTGAGGTGGTGAGGAACCATCTATGTAGTATGTGGGCTGGATTGGAAGAGAGGTGCTTGTGACAATCCTAGCCAGGAAAATGCCTGATGATGGACATTTTGGTGGCTGATGTTGCACAGGAGTTCATGGTGAAGCAACCTGAATGGTCAGTAAGAGCTGGAGATGAGGCTTGAATTTTTTTTTTTTTTCCTTTTTTCCCCCTGGTATAGTGAAATATTACAAGGGTCTTGCTTTGCACCTTTGCTTACTTCTGCTCTGCCATATGTTTGGGTGTGGTTTAGCAGGCGTGACAGGTAGCCAGGTTAAGGAAGAATCTCAAAATGTGTACAGTGACATGGTGAAGCCTCTTTTATAGAGGAGTAAACAAACGTCACTTCTAGTTCTTTGTTTTTTTCTTTTTCCCTTGAGTCGAAATTTAGGAGAGTCATTTAATTTCACCTATGTGACAGTTTTAATGGAGGCTTGGAAGAAGAAGAAGAAACCCCCTCCTGTGTCCACTTGTTTCTTAGGTACGCCACATTACCCACAGCTACTCTCACCACTCCCAGAGAAAGTTTGTGTAAGTCCTAAAATAATTTAATTCCGCTGGCCCACAAATATTCCCATTTGGTCAGCCTTATATAGAGTAATTACTGTTTAACATGGCACTGCAGCTGGGTCAGGGCTTATTTTAGGTTATGAGTTATAAAAAGCTGTTTGCAAAAAAAAAAAAAATTAAAGAATTACTATGTTTATTGATCTGTCATTCTAAACAAATGAGTCTAGAAACTTGTTAGTTTACTTGCTCTTTTTCACTTGTTTTGCTTTAAGAGTCAGCATTTGTGAGAGCACTGGCATTAGTTCCAAAGGCATCCAGCTGTCTCAGCTGGCTTATTTAGATACGGTTGCACTTCAGTTACAAAAAATGTGTTAGATGGTCAGGTGTTGTGGTGATATTGAGCGAGTATTGTGGGGTGGCACATGCTCCAGAAAAGGGGTCAAGTTTTAATCAATGGAGACGTGGGAAGTTCCTTTTCGTGGGGAGGCGGTAGGTGTGATGGGTGGGAAGGAGCATCTTGAGGGAAGCGCCTTGGCTCTGTGCTCTCATCCAAATAGTTCTTTGCATTTTATGTGCCTGAAGTGCTGTGCACAGAGCAGGCACTTCATTCCCACAGCTGTGCTGTGGTGCAATTAGCATTTCTTCAGACCATGCCCAGTCCAACATCAAAGTTCCTTCTGATTTTAATAACTTTGATGTGTACATATATATGCATGCGTTTTATGTCTGTGCATATATGGGTGTGTATGTGTGTGTACAGCTAGAAAAAAGAAAATATGGCTACATATATACGTGTGTCATTTCTCATCTGCTACTAAAACACAGGTGTCTCTGTGGGAAACAAGTTGTTAAGCTGTTTATTGTACAAGAGTTCAGGAAGTTGAGAGTATTATATTCACTTATACGATTTCCCATGCTGGATTGGTCATTTCACCTCAAAAATTAGCATCCCAGTCTGTTTCACAGAAGACCCCAATATTTTTAGTAATCATAGGAAAGAATGTTGTCCCCCAGGACTGTGGATCAGGACTCAGAGTTTGGTTGTCTTTTTCTACTTATTTTATGGCCTGAGAATTCTTAGCACTCTTCTGTGCCTCTGTTTAATAGCAAAATGGGACTCGTAACACTGAGTTACCTTGCATAGTACTTTTTAAAGATGAAATTGAAGTTTGGAGACCTTTTACTAGCCTTTGGCATCAGAGAAATTGAGCAGTTATGAGAAGTATTCCTGTGGTTTGGCTTTATTAATGATATGAACTTCTTGAGAAATCGTATTAATGAAATGGAGCTGGGAAGTAAACCAGAAGCAGATAGGCAGAAATCAAATCCCTTCATGGACAGTTATACAATGTGCTAAGTAAGGATGGCTGTACCCATGGATTTTTTTCTTGTGAAAAATTCTGAAATACATATGGAAAATAGTTTCCTCTCTATAACAAAAATGATAAGACGACTGACATTTCAGTAATTTTTAGAGTGAGATAAATCTGAAAAGAAATACATTGGGAGTTATGAAAATCTTTCAAACTGGAAATCCAAAAACAAAATTGAACCTGGGAACACAGGCTGTTGGCTCAGAAATGTCTCTCAGGTTTCTTGGCTCCTTGTTCTCCATCAGCTACGCCAGACAGGTGGTGAATGGCAGCCTGGAAGCCCTGAGGACCAAGCCTTGGACCAGAAGCAGATACATCATGTTAAGCAGAATTCGGGTGGGGAAGTAAAACTATGGACACAGTTTTTTCCCCACTTGGGCTTGGAGTTTCCTGTCAGGTCGTCCATCATATTATTCCTTCTATTCATATATTTCTTATTCCTGTTACCTCAGGTTGTGCCTGCCAAGCCTTGGAGGTCAAGAAGTGCACGCCCATCCTCTCTACCTTTCTTGCTGAGGAAAGGTACAACGTGGTTGTTCAGGACTGAAGGTATTACCAGGTAAGGGAGCACACCTGCCTTCTGGGTGGTGGAGTGCGCAGTCAAAAGTGAGCTGGCCACTGTGATGGTCATAGCAGCGTAGGTCATAACATACCAGCTCTGCCTTTGCGTTGGATATTCCCTACATGTTCATGGTAAGAACTTAATTATTTTTCCATCTACAGCAAATCTAATAGCTCCAGACAAATGTCGTTGTGTAGGCACTAACAATAAGGAGAAAACAAGTTTGATCTGAGGCCGCCAGGGACCAAATCTTTCCCATTGTAGGTTGCTTCTTGAATTAGTCTGGAAGAGCTTTCATTTTATTTAAAAGGCTTTTATTGATCACAAAGGCTTTGTTCATAGACTCTATTTTCTTGAGTGGCTGAAGCAGGCTTAACTCATCATAGGAGTTCTTGTGCCAGTCCATTTTTATCATCTCGGTTGTTGCTAACTTTCATGCTTTTCTTCTCTGTAAAGGTATCTGGAAAAGACGCACATGGTTTAGAGGTATAAAAAAAAGTGCAGGTTTCCTTCCAGTCCATTAATTTTCTTTCATGGAGCTCTGTACCAGTTTGAGTGCACAATTGGGAGGAATCAAAACACAGACATCTAGACTATTACATAAGATCAAAAAGAGAACAGATTTGTTTTGAAGCTGGGTATAATGTATTTGTCCAAAGTCATGACCATTTCTGAGAGCTCAGAACATTCTTCCTGTTCTGCCTCAGGATGAAACTTAGATCATACAAACTGGAAAGAGATCTCAAAATACTTGAAGCTGTTTAAGTAACTGTAGACCTAATTCAAAGTCCTTACTGAGTGAGGCCAAGCAGGGATTTGAACCTGATTTCTATGCATGCTCTTTTCTTCTCTTTCCTCCTTTTATCTTGAAGTTCCATCTTGTATTGAAGAAACCATCCCTGTGGATTTCAGAAAATGGATTTATTCAGGTCAGACACCTAGGACTTTTTTTTACCTGACCCAGTGTTTTGTGTGCAACCACCCCACCCCTGAAATAAACAAGTAGATTGGCTGTGGAAATTTCCATAGAAAATTTTCCCATATCTTGCCTCGTAATTGTATTATTTTACAGCAGTTTAAGTTGTAACTCTTCCTAACCAAACCTCTGCATAACGTAAATGACAGAGAGCAAGTCCACAGTCCAGGCAGGAAGATCTAGTGTTTAGGGGACAGCGTACATCCAAGGTATGTGCATCCAACTGCAGTGGATGGCTTTGCTGGGTTCATTGACCTCTTGTAGTCTGTATACACATCTATTGGGAACGGGCTAGAAACTGGACTGAGCTCCTGCTGCCTGTCACTTGCAGTCCTGAACAGAAAAGGAAACACTAGTTTTTCTTTCGTAGTCCGGATGCTGACTCACCTGTGGGGTGGAAGAAAATAGCCAGAGAGTTGCTATTTCACCAGTGTCCCAATGTGCTGGGGGATGTTTCATCATCTGCCTTACTTGGGCGAGTTGAACTGCCAAGTTTTAAGGCCTGAGACCAGTTCAGTGGTTACTCACACTTCACTTGGTTGTGTGCTTGACGCCCTGGTGTCTCAGGTCTCCATCACCGAGAAGCAAGGTTTAATTTTGCAGTTGGTTTTAAAGCCATTGGCAACATCTAGTTGTTTCGCATTGGCGTTTATTTGATGCATGGTGTCAATTCAAGCCCATTTCACTTGTAGTTGGAAACCTGTTGCAACTCATCCGCCTCTTCTCTGTGTCTGGTTCCAGGCTTGACCTGGTCTGTGGTAGGACCGGGGAGCTGTCCCACTGCTGCTGTGTTTTGCTGCACAGTAACGGGTTTGTGGTGGGGTGGGGGGAGCCAAGCTGGCAGGCATGCTGCAAGACGAAGGAACCACTGTTCCTGAATTTCTGAGGCTTGGCAGTGACCAAGCAGCACTCTTGTGGTAGCTGACCATCATCGGCCATCCTGGTTCAAGCCAGGGAGACTTTCTCTGGCCTTGTGGAGTGTTTCCATTCTCTCTGCCTGTCCTAGGAGGCCTCCAGACACCTTCAGACCAAGCAACTTTCTAAAAGCTTGCTGCAGAGAGCATCACTTATGGTGCTGCCGGAAAGAAGACTTCTCCTCTGCTATACGCCTTTTCCCTATTTTCAGAGCAGGCTGTCTTCCCACAAGCTGGGGACACTAGTTCAGACAGGCTACCGGAAAGTTTGCTCTGTGTACATTTAATGGAAATGTAGCCCCGCACAGCCCTGCTCCTTCTCGCAAACTATTGATTACGTGTCTGATTTGCTCTCCCCTGATAATGCGCCATAGGCAGAAGCCAACAGGGTGAGGAGGAGGAGGAGGAGAACCTGTCACCATCACTCGATGCCGCTGGTGAGCCAACAAGCGGAGAAGGCCCGCCGATTGCTGGGAGAGAGCAAGGGTGGGGGAACGTTCTTAGCAACAGCAGGAAGCAACTCTTTCCCCCTCCCACCGTGCAAGTGTGCTGGAAAGTTCCTGATGATGTTCCTTAATGTGCTTATCTTGCTCACGCCAAGTTTGTACGTGATTTGTGTGACTTTGCCACATGTGCCGCTTTACCCCTTTTCTCCGTGGTCCTTTGGGAAGGGTAGAAGGGAACCTTTTCTTTGTCTGTCCTACTAAGACCAACTAGTGATCTTGAGGCACAGTGATCTGCTACTGGATTCATTTCTGTGCAAGCCCTGAGAACAAAAGAGAGTTTTGTATTGTCTTTTTGTGGTTGGTATCTTCCGCTTGACACCTTTCCAAGACAGTCCGTTGTTGAAGCAGTTTCTTGCCAGTCTGTTGTGACAGTGGGAGCTGGACACCTTGACCGTATTCTCATCTCTGCTAAAAAGTCCTTATATGAAGCCAGGTGAATCCCTATCCTTCAAAATCCATATCGCTTTGTCAGGTTACTGGGCTCTCTGGTCTGGGAATTAGAAGAAAATCTTTCTGAGTTGAGCCCTCTCTGTGATCTGTGGGCTCAGAAAAGCCAGTCCAAGGCACCATACTGCTTTGCCTCTTATCTTTTATCTGCCTTACAGCAGGAAATGTTCTTTCTGTCTCTCTACCTTTCTCATGGTCAATCTATCATTGGTTTAACCAACCAAAAATGAAAATGGCAGTTAAATTTGTCCAAACCTTTTGAACATTTATTAGAACCAAACATTGTCACTTTCAGCTCTCCCTTGAAAATGA
Source organism: Tauraco erythrolophus (assembly GCF_009769465.1). NCBI lineage: Eukaryota > Metazoa > Chordata > Aves > Musophagiformes > Musophagidae > Tauraco > Tauraco erythrolophus. The sequence goes on along the minus strand of NW_028238665.1, from coordinate 17,889 downwards.
CCTTCGTTGTCCTCCTCTCACCTGCTGCCTCCTCCTGCTCATAAGCATTCACACGTTTATCTCACTATTTGCATGCTGATAACAGACATAGATTTTGTTAGTCCTGCATCTGTCGAGACGGCGGGGACAATAATAGAAGCACCGTCGGGACCAACATATATTGGTCTTAGGAGTGTGTCCAATAATGTCTGGGTCAGGGAGCCTTTAACTGCAGTGTCAGGGAATTTAGTCAGCTGTCATCGCTTCTTAATTAAAAATAGCTGAGACTCACTTACATTCCATTGCTGTGTGTTAGCTCGTTTGTCATCTTGTCCTCTGCTCTCCAGCAACCCCCCTAAACACCTTCGAAAACAGACAATGGGAAGAAACGCTTGCAGCAGGTAAGAAGACAAGGGAGCAGAGAACAGATAACCTGTGCCATAAGCTGCTCCTTGGATCCAGAGCTTGCAAGAGTTTAGCAGGATTCAAAGGAGATGGGAATACACAACACTACAGTATGAAATGTACTGTGTGTATGTATTTTATACATACACGTATAAAACTAGCCCCTGCACAGGCATGTGACAGCGAATAAATCCAACAGTAACTGTCCTGGGGTTACAAGAAACTTTCCTTGTGGACAAATGAACTTACATTTTTCCATCTTGAGTTTCCAGCATCTTCCTCCGGTCCAGTACTCTCAAAGACAGAATGTTTTTTCAGTATGATCCAGTCAGACCTTTCCTATTTACATGAGCGATTGGATTCCTAATTCCTCGCTAAGTGGAATTTAGTGGTGTCTGTGATTGCTATCACCTTCCAGTAGGTTTCACTAATTTATTTGTGATATTCCTAAGGGGACAGAGAGATCTGAGGTTACACAGAGGTTCAGGAGCTGCAGAGGGAAATAAATAGCATGCTGTAATATCATTATTGAAAGAAAATGTATTTCCCCTCCCCCTGCCAAAAAAAAGAATTTATCGTGATTCTAGCTAATGCTTGGAGCCAAGGGACAGTTTTGGCATAGCGAGAATTTTTCTGGCTTCCTTTTTACAAGTAAATCAGAGGTGGAAGGGCATTAGACCGACTAACTTCCTGAACTGGTAGTTGCATCCGGATTACCATATTTAATTGTCTGTGATTGACCTATCTTCCATGAATTTTGCTAATCCATTTTTTGAACCTGTTTATATATTTGGCCTCCGCAGCATTGGGTGGTGATGAGTCCCACCATTAAATCACATATTGTTTGAAAAAGTTCATCCAGGATGTCCTGTACAATGCTATCAATCTCCTCAGCGAGTAGATGCATGGCTGTTGCCAGGGCTTCGGATTCCCTCAGCCCGAATCCCTGGTAATTCCCCTTGGGACCACATCCACTCCTTGCACTCGAGAAGGGAAGCAGCACCAGACCTCCTGTGCTTCACCACCCAACTTGTGCTGCAAGGGACCAGTGTTAGCTCCCACGTAGGGCAGCTTCTGCAGTCCCACTGCTAAGTGGTGGTTTTTCTGGCCGTACATTTCCCTCAGGACTGTGTTCCTGCTGACTTGACTGAAGATCCAGTGATACTTGCTGATGTTTGAAGAATGTTGTATTTCCTGTAGAGGGGAAATTCACACGCAGCTTGTGGGATACACCTGGATTAATTTAAGATGTTCTCTTCAATCTGGTCATTTTTTTCAGAGTCCAGCTCAAGAACAGTTTGTAGGAATAAACAGGGAAGCCCACTGATTTGACTCAGTATCGTCTGGGGATTTTGAGTTAGTCTGAGGTGTGCTGGTACAGGAAATCAGAAGCAACAGGTAAAAGCTCAGCTGAACCCCAAAGCATCAAGCTAAGGACAGACCTTCATGTTAGTAGAGACATTTTCAGACTGCAGATTTTTTTTGAAAACTAATTAAGCTCTGATGACTTCAGCTGTATTTTCAGCCTCTGATTAAGGCCATGATACTAATTAAACTCTTGAATTATTAAAAATGCAAATAGTCAGACCTGTGTGCAACAGCAGGCTTGTGTTTCCATGCTTCAGGACAGCAGTGGGAATATTTGGCAGAGTCCCTTGTGGTGACAAGTTTTTCTTTTCCTTCTTTTTTTTTTTTTCCTTTAAAATGGCTGCACTCCACTCAATGCAGAACCGAAAACGTCAGCTGCTGGGGTAAATGTCTCAACTGCCTTGCAGCTAGACAAGTAAGTTTGATTAAAACACAGCAAACTTTTGGAAGGAACTCTGGGTCTCTTGACATCCCGACTGTGGCATTTTCACTGAATGGGCTGTTGGGATTGAAATACCATCTAGTCCTTAGAGAGTGAGTCTGCTTTCAGTAGCAAAACTCTTGGAGCTGCGTTTAAGCTGCCTACTTTGTTGTCATACTTCAAGAGCATGATAAATTATTTAGACCTCTAGCTGTCCTCCTAGATCCTCTCTCTCTGGCATCCCCTACGATGATACATGCCCCTTCAGGGAGATATATTTACCGGGAGGTCTGGTTGTGGCCTTTCCTTCAGTCCAGGTATGTTTTGGTTGTGGTTCTACTAAACAGCAGGGCATCTAAAGGATCTCTTGATGTCTTTACTGTCAACATCTTAGCAGGCACCAAGCACCTCTTCTGAGTAATAGCTATCCTTGTGTACAAATACATCTTTTGAGGCAGGGTTTTGTAATCACATGTAGGGCTCATCTCCACGTGGATAGTCCTGCAGAAGTATGATTAGCTGGTCTTTGAGGTAAGATGGAGTTCTGTAGGCTGGGAGTTGGGCGCGCAAATATTCCTTGTCACTGGCTGACCAGTGTCGCCGTGTACCTAGATCATGGAATTTCTGTGTTTATTATAAAAGGTTTTTCACAGCTCCGGAGCCAAGAGCTCCAGTGGTACCTCCAGTACCACTTCTACATCACTGCCTATACCCTGGTCAGTCTTTTGGATGTGCAGCCCTTCTTCTGGTTGATGCAGTGGCCTGTGGGACTTGGGAGCGTCTGTCCCGTCCTGTAGCCCTTTCACCTTGCCATTATGGAGGCTTGGCTGGATCTGGCAGTGTGTGCAGCCAGTACCAGCTGGGATATTAGAGAGATATGCCAGTAGGCAGCCTAGTTATAACCTGCCCAGAGGGAAGTTTCTTCCTAGTGCCTGTTTAGTTCATAATAAAGACATAAATTAAAAAAAGGTGCATAAGACATTATTCAAATGCCGCAAGTACATGTCATATTGAATAAACTGGAACCCTTGCTGATGTGAAGTGGCGACAATTTATGGGAGTCACTTATCAGATAAAAATATGAACCAGTGTCTGCAGTTGAGTCCAGTCAATGGCAGGTGTGATGGTAAAGCTATGTCATTTTTTGCTTCCCCTCTTGACTGTCCTTTTAGTACATTAAAACAAAGAAATAAGTGGTCATTACTTTACCTATGACAACTGATTTTTTTTCATCCTCCTGCTATAATGGGCTGCAGGTGTTTCACAGCCAGCCCAAGCTAATAAGGACGGACATTCTGGCCGCATGCCAAAATTATAAAACTGTCCAGGGAGAGAAGAGAAGAAAAGAAAAGAGAAGGGGTGGGGGTGGGGGGGTGGGAAGGAAAGAAAAAGAAAGCATGGGAGTCACTCCATGCTGAGATTTTGTACTTTTGTGTCTCCTAAAGTGAATACATCAGTCAGGAATCAAAGGTTTGAAAAGTCATTCAGCCCCTCCAAATTAGAAGGCAAACCATCTGCACGACAGGATGGAGCTCTCCTCAAAGGCTGCAGGCCAGGGCTGATCTCAGTGACACTGGGGTAAGCCTGGAGTATCTCCACCAGAGTTACAACCAGCTCACCCGGGATCTCAGATTCTGGCCTGGTGCATGTGTCTTCCTGCCAGAATAACATTCTGGACCCAGCCCTTTAATGTTGTATCACCATAGTGATGGGCTCCTCTGCTCCAGAGCTGATGAGGGATCGCTGTGGGGTTGTCCAATGTTAATTAATCCTTTTTAGGCAAAATTTGAGTTCAGTGGAAACTGCAAAGACAAGGCAGCCCATTCAGAGCTCTGCCGCCTCTCACCCTCTTCGATTTTAGCAATATATCTTGCCCTCAAGTCCCACATGCCACAGCAAATCCCTTGTGTTTCCTGGAAGTTGGAGCAGTGATGGAAAGTCAATGGGAAGGAAAGATGTGCTGTATGAGAACTGAAGATATGCATGTGTCCTTACAGCTTTGCAGACAATGCTGTTTGGAAAGCCTGGGTTGGGATGCAGGCTTCCCAAGGTGCTGCATTTTTGGGTGTGAGCCAAACAGCAACCAGGGTAACAGCGCACAAAGGAAGAGCTGGATCTGAGGCACCAGCTGGCTTCCACCATTTGGCTTGAATTGCCCTAAGGCATTGTAGCTAAGGGCGAGAGATCCAAGTCTCCATGTGTACCTCTCTCGGTGTTGATTGCATGAATGCCTTGGGAATGTCCCTCACCTGACCTACCTCAGGCAGGTCCCTAAATGTGAATGAGATGTGTCCAGGCCTAAGGGCATGTCAATGGGGAGAAAGAGATCCCAAACCTAGTCCTGACTTTAGTTAGCCATGGCACAGGGTCACAGAGATGCTCTGATCCTGATAGCTAGACTTACTTATGTGAAACCAACCTGACGGCATCTTCCTCTGCGCTGCTCACTGCTTCTGGGTCTGGATTAGCTCTCTCAGACACAACTGGAGTGTCCCTGACCCCAGAGTGCAGACATACCCCTGAGCCAGATGGCAAAAGACGTTACCCAACCCATCAAATGGTTTGACGTCCAGATTTCGTAGTAACGGGCACATCTGAGGTAAATTTACATCACTGGATTTAATATAGCAAATCCTAACCACAAATTCCTTATTCAGATTTGTTTAGAGCCAGGATTTGGTTCAGGCCAAGTGTTTTGTTTTGGTTTAAGATATGTTTTTGGATGCTTAGCAGGAAAAAATCCACCCCATAACTGATGGATGTTAATTATGGTCATTTCAGATCTCCTTTCTGCAGCTGGATGAGAACGTAATGCCACCGCAAAGGAAGGACTACTGAGGCAAGGTTCAAGTTGTATTTAAAGGGAACATGACTGCTGTGCATTATGCATATCACCACCACAACAGGTCAGTTCCTTTTCCCTGGAGTCACTGTCAGAATTCTGTGAGTAGCATCCATGATAACTCAGTCAGACCCTGCATATGGAGTTAAAGGTGATAAAAATGCCACAAATGAAATTCACTTGGATCAGAAAGGAATTCCACAGTTGTAAGGCTTCAGTGATTTAAAAAATGATGTTAGATCAAATGTTTTATAGTGAGCAAATGATCGATGAAAAGAAGTTTCAGAAAGTGCTTTGTAACGAGGCAGACTGAGTCAGCTTTGAATTTTCTGCTCTTCTAGATGGCCTTTGGGTTTTTGCATTACCCTGACCAGGTAGTTTGCTTGGAAAGTCTATGAATTCTGGCTTGTTGTTTGCACAGTGCTGAGAACACTATGACATCTCTGCAAATACAAATAATAAAGACAGTGGTAATGAACAGCAGCTTATCCAAACTTTTGTGATGACTTAGAAATTCATGAATTCTTCTGCTCTCTGATTCACCCCTCGAAGTATCATGTACTTTGATTTCTGTCTTTGGATGCCAGTAATGTGCAGCTAAGATCTGGGGCAGATTCTAAGAAACTGAATGCAGTTTGCTTTCTTTGAAAGAGTTTCAAATAGGGCCAGATCTGCAACTGGTGCAAACCTGTGTCTTGTGTGACTTCAGGAGAAGTTATTCCCCAATCTGGCATTCAAGATTTGACTCTCCTGCTTAGAGGTTTACATTCCTCACAGTTCCCATAACCAGCACTCAGTTTTATGATGGCTTCCCAGTGTTTTGATCATTCCTTTAGTTAACTTTGACATGGTTTATGCATATTTGGCTGCTGAGAAGACCAGGTGCTGGCATAAACCATTCATACTTCATATTTGTGACTTACTTTGAGACTGAAAACTTTTTAGGTGCACAGTGTTTTATAGCATAAGTGCACTAGAGTAATTCTCCTTCTCTTGTACTGTATGTGTGAACTCCCTGAGTTGAAAACTGGTGCTGTCTAAGTTTAAGCATGTCGGTGGGCTGCCTGGGTCACAGCCCTGTGCTTCCCAGTGTTTGTTTGGGTGAGTGGAAAGAAGTAAAGTGGTGCAGAAGGCGACTCAGACTTCAGGCAGATTGAATATTGCTCTGAAAGTATCCGTCTCTCCTGCTGATCGTGGGGAGAGCCGAGGGCAGAGCCGAAAGGGGAAGGATTTGAGGCATTACTGTGCAGGCTTTTAAGTGTGCTGCAGAGAAAGATGCAGCTGTCTCTATGGGGTGTCCTGGTTTGGGAGCTGTTGGGGAGATGGGATACAGAACCACATGTATATTGAGTGGCAGGACATTACTTCATTTTCTTTTCTTCTTAAGCTTATCTGAGAGGAGGAAACTGTAGATGTTATCTTTTTCTGAGTGGAAAAACTGATCCCAAGTGCATATGTTTGAAGCTGGCAATAGCATGAGGCAGGTTAACTTGACTAAATAGGCATATGAGGCCACAAATTCTGACTGAGCCTAATTAGAAACCAGGATGCCTCCCAGCACTTAAAGGTTTCTTTTAAGATTATGATGAGCTGACAAAACGTATTAATGAGACGTGGTATTGGTAGGAGCCGTATTTGTCATTTTACTACTTGGTGGCAGCAGCAAGAAGCCCTATATAGAGATCAGAGCCACATGTGCACAAGCCTGGATTAATTCACCCCACCTACTTTTTGGTATTTTAACCCCAGTACCTGTTACTTGCACAAACCTCTTGGAGTTGATAGGGTGGGCTGAATCACCTTTGGAGATGCTGCTGATCTGCTGTGGAGCCCCAAAAGACTGTGCTCTTAATAAGGGGTCTCCATTAGTTACCCTCACCTCGTTGGGATGAATGCAAGCCAAGACATGATGTCCACTCGTCAGAGTGAGACAATGCATGGCCCAAGTAAATTGAAAAGGAGAACACCAGGTTCTCATGAAACGATTTGTAGAGAACAGGCCTTGCAGTCTGCCAACTGTTGAATGCTGCTGGGTAGTCTGCAAGCAGGGGTGAGGATTTAAAGAGTTGAAGGAAGGCATGGTAGTAGTTCTACATGTTTGTTCCCAAGGATTTGTTTTGCTTTGAGGCAGTGCTCTCATTACCACTAGCCTGGATTCCTCTGCTATCCATCCTGCACATGGCATTGATACAGGCAGTGCCTCTGCTTGCGGGCTCAAGCCATCACGCTGGAGCAGGGCCGTCAGACTGTTGTGCCTGAGCACGGCCAGGCTGCCAGCGAGAAGCAGGGCTGATTCATGCTGGCTGACTGTGGGACCAGTCGCCTGCTAAACGCCGTCCTCTCCGCTCGATGCCAGCAGGTGCTTTGCCTATCTGGGCACTGCCAAACCTCCTCCTGCTGCTCTCCTGAGTTCCAGTATTTCATCTTTGCCCGTGCTGCTGTTTTTAATCCCTCTGCCTCGTTCCCAGCCCGTGGTGCCTGTTCAGAGACTCGGACTCATTTGCCGTTGTCCTGGTGCCAGGGTTTTCAGTCCTGGTGCCAGGGTTTTCGGTCGGGGCGGTGGAGCTCCTCTGCTCGGGGAGGTCTCCTGCTCGCTGGCTCCACCGCCTGGACCTGGCCCCGAGCGTGGAGCTCGGCAGCCCCTAACAGGTCCCCTTGCTTTCTCTCCAAGAATATGATTAGAGGTTTGAAACTGAGCAGACAGCTGGTATACTCTCCCAGGGCAGCCTCTGTGTCTGGGCCTCCATTGTTTTTGTCCAAATCATATCTGATTCCTTTCCAAAAGCGTTTTAGTCCATAAAACCAGACCAGGTGCCTTTGGTCGTACTCATTCCTGAAATACCAGCTATGAACAAAAGCATTTTTGGATTGGTCTTAAAATGGGTATGAAATTAATTTCAAACTGGGATTTTTTTTTTTCCCCAATTAAAACATTTGAATCATCCCTTATGCTTTCCAGATAGAAAACTGACCTCATTCAAATCAATCCTTGATCTTATACCCAATTTACAGTATCCTCTTTTACTAGATCCTCAAAATTGCTTCATGCCGTGCTGCAGTCTCTGAAATCTGACCCCTACATACATTCTTCGCACCTTGACCTCTCGGGTTTTTTACATAGAGTAAAACTACCAGCAAGTCAGATGATAGCTTTTGCCGCAATGTGCTTTCCAATTCTGCTCAGTAATTTGCCAGAACAGAGGAAAAAGGAAAAGAAACGTTACCTTACCAGCCAAAATTGGTGGAAGTGTTTAAAAGCTCGGGTGGCCTCTGAGCCTTGATTTAGTTCTGCATCCCTGTTAACTGCCAAGCTAAGTGCTTTGTCCTCCAGACCGTCCTTCATCTAAACAGCATGAGCAGTACCCCTGGCACCAGGGCTATGGAAGGGCTCCTGATGCTGCCAAGAAGATGGGCCTTAGTTACGGAGCAGAGATCTGCCAACTTTCTGTGCCGAGGAGTTTGCAAACTTCCACAACGCATCTGTTTTATTTCAGATCATGGATTGCACTGAATAGTCCTTTTGTGTGCTCTGTCTCCAGCTACTAAAACTGGCTCTGAAGAAGCCGGAGATAAATATGACAGCTACTGTTATAGAGTATCCCCTGGATACTATGGCCTGACCTGCACCCACTGTCTATCTTAACGTTGTCAGTAATAATGTTTATATTGCTGTGTCAACTTCATTGCTTATCGTGTAACCAGAGATGGGCCAAACGAACGTGGAAAGCTTTTCTGTACCTCTGCATTCAGGGTCATTTGGAGGTCCACAGATGGGACAGGCTCTTTGCCACTGGACTGTTTACCCCGACAAATGCCATGATGTTCTATGTATCATTCAAGGGGAAAACAATACTGTTGGAAATGACAGGAGAGTGTTACAAGGGTAGACTGAACAGCACGACTGCAGATTGGCAAGTCTGCCTACCCACAGTATGTGTTGTTGCAGCAGGTTTTGCAGAGGTAGGCTCTGTCCGTGTTTCCCGTGGGATATTACCTTCCAAACTGCCACAGATTCTCTGCGTGGGTTCCAATAGCTACAGCAACACTAACCACAGTTTTGTGGACTGTTCATGTGCATCGCTAAATGGGCTTCATTTTGCATTGTAGAAATTCTTGCACTTCAATGGCAGGGGAAAAGGTGTTGTGTATCTACCGCTGGATAAAGGTGTGTTTGCATATGACTATATCGATAGCACGGGAATGTGAGTGTTCCGGTACCTGCCGTAGTGTTTGTCATTATCTGCCTGGCAGCGCTTGGTCCCAGTAAAGTGATGTGAAGAGGAGGGCCATTTCACTCCACCTCTGAGCAGCAGGTCTTTGATGCCTGAATTGGAGTTTCCATCAGTCAATCTTATCTCCAAAGAGTGATTATTTTGCAAAATTCTAGCCGTTTCATTTGTATTTAAGCGCAGGCACCAGAAAAAAAGTGCTTAAGCCTCTAGTACTCGCAGTTCAGTTGCTGGAGTGTCACCAGTTCAAGACGCCACCCAGTCAGAGGCACTGGGAGCCCAGCTCTCCCTGTGCTGTCTCTGGACAGTGTTTGAGTAGACTGCTTTTATCTCTCCAGTCTGTCTGTGGGAGTGGAATCTTTGTACAGAGACTGCATTGCTTGGCATCTAATCTGCACTAGTTGACTCAGTCAGCCTCAGAAGGCAAGGGGGGAGGGAGATAAGTAGGAGGAAGAAAGGTGGGAGTGGAAAATAACATATTTGAGGGGACAGCAGGAAGCCTAGGCTCATTCGCATCTTGGGAATTGCTCAGGACATGACCAAGTGAGTGTTTCCTGATCTCCCTTTTTTCTTTTTTTTTTTTTTGGTCTTTTCTCTGTTCCCCTGTGGGCCAGGAGGAAAGGATGCCTAGTAGGGCACGACTGGGGGAACTCCAGCACGGGTGATGCCCTTAGCAAATGTCACTAGAAAGCCAAGTCTCCCAGGTGGGTGATAATCTTGACCAACCAAGATAGCTCAATCACAAAGATTTTCTTTATATTCTTTTCTGTGGTACCTGGATTTACATTGAAGATCACGCGTTCAGTCCCATCCTTGCTTGTGCCTTGAGAGGAGTCCTCTGCGTGGAGGATATTTTAATATACTTTCACTTGTAATTGTTTGCTTTTTCTGTGGGGAGATGAATCAAAATGGAGACTAAATGAGGTTCCTTGGTGAGGGAAAGAAAGTAAGAAAGATATCTAAAAGATAAGAAAACCTTACTGTTTCTGGATAAAAGGGATGTGGGTTGTTTCAACCTGCTGGTTATTTGAGAAGAGAGGCCATTGTGGAGGTGGAGCGGTAAAGCAGGACAGGAAGGAGAAGTGTACAGCTGTGTGTCTTTTCAAGTACTTCAGGACACTTCAACATAAAAGTCGCCATGTGAACATCAGATACTGTTATCTATTATTATTAAAGTTGGGGATCTGCTCATGCTTTTAAAGATCAATAATCCCACATTCTCTAAACAGCAGAGCTGGGATCACAGGATGCTCCTTGCATGGTCCATGTACTTCAGGGTTTGATTATGTCTTTTCTTTGTCTGCCCTAATTAAATCAATAAGTGGCCTTTGTAGTCACCTGTGTAGCAGGTGACAAGTTGAGCTGCTTGAGGTCACTGAAGAGGGCATCCTGGCAGCCTTTGAAAAAGAAAAAGATTTTGATCCAGAATAGTCATGATGTCCCAGTTTCCTAGTCCCTTGGGCCAGCTCATTCCTAGAACAGGGCTCTGAAAGGAAATAAGAAAGAACAGAAGAGAATTGTCTTCTCTCAAGGATGATCTAAGAAATCTGATATTTCTGTTGTCTCGACTGTTCCTGTGTATTTTTGTTGCCTTTCACTGTTTACTCCAGCTGTCACCTGTTTTGTTTCTTCCATGCTCCTCTTATTAATGTATTAGTAATGTGTGGATGACTAGGTGAGCAGATTACGTGTCAGTGTTGCGTCATGACTTACTCGCTAGTTGTACTGTAGCAACTCCTGGGTGTACAGGCATTGATGGGAACTGTCTTGTGTAGGTTACTGTATAAACCCAGTGCTTGTTTGTCAAGGTGAGATCATTTTAAGTGGAAGCGGGTAGAAAGAAATTTTGTTTCAGATTCCTCTGGGGTCCTGTGGTGGTTTGAAATCCAGATCAACTCCAAATGGATCAAAATTTTACATGCAGTACATTTCAAATCGATTCAGCCTGAGTCTGAGACTGACACAGCTTCATTCTGAGAGATGAAAACAAAAGCAAATCTATGTGCTGTAGTTCATTCTGCTGGATTAGCCCATTTTTCCCCAGATTGATGCAAGGGTGTTTGCGGGTGCTTTTCTCCATGATAGTTGTTGTTTGACATCGGGTCCTGGCATGCAGGTCTTTGGAAGAGTGGCCACTGTGACTAGCAGAGCTGGGCTCTGGTAAGGCCGCTGCCATTAGCAGTTTTTCACCAGCCTCTCAGGATAAGGGTGTGTGTACAGAAACGTGGCCCTTTGGAGAACATGTCCTTCCTTCCCTGAGACTCTCTGAAATGGTTCATCGTTCCTAGAACCCCGTGCCTTGTTCCAGCACTTGAGGATTATTGGTATAAAATAAACCAGCACTAGTAGAATGGGATTTTTTTTTTTTTTTTACTCAAGGTTATAAAAATGGTATCTTTTAACCTGTCAATATGCATTTACAACACATCTGAGGTTTGAAAGAGGCTGCCCAAAAAGAAACCCAAGAGTAATAAGAGTGTGTTATAGAGCCAGTAGGCATTGAATAGTCTCTGTGGTGGTAGAAAAGCCTTAGGCTTCAACTGATTGCTAATTATGTGGCTCTATTCCTTTTTAAGAAAATACCATGCAAGGTTTGTGAAGGAGGTAAAGTGTGTTAATCTGTGGAGAGTTACCAGTTTTGGGGTTGGTGGTTTTTTCTTTTTTTTTCCCCCCTCTTTTTTCCCATGCCTCAATTTGGTATTAGAGACCAGGCTCTGGTTTTAAAATGAAGCTGCATTCCCAAGTTCTGCCATCCATCTCTTAGAGCCACTGTGTAAAGGGCACAAGTTATTCCACCTTAAAAAGAAAAGAAAAAAAAAGAAAAACGGAAAAAAAGCAAAACCCACGCTGTGCAGAGAGGGAGAGAGTTACAGAAAGTGGGCCCCCTGCTTTTTTCAGAGGGGGAATGTAAGCAGATCCTTGCTGAAACTGCTTCACTCAGCAGTTTTCAGCTTGTTTTAATTGGCCTGGCCTGAAAGAATTCTGAATGCTGTACCTGTGCCAATGAAAATGCAAATGTTTCCCCGAGACGAGGCACTCGGAGTGCCTGTGCCCCAGCTCCGATAGCAGCAGCAGGGGCACGGAGACATGTATGTGATGGGAAGTGGGGAGGCCTTGATCTAACTCGGCTTAGAAAACAAAGGGCTTTGGAAAACGAAGCATGAATAAGGCAGACCAGGGCAAAATGTCGGGTACCTACTGGAACTCCTGCAAAACCAGGAGCTTTTCTGTAGTGAAGTCCGTTACCCTCTCACCTGGCACTGGACTATTGGATCCTTTACTAATTATACAGGGGAACTTAATATCTCTTTCTTCCTGTTTATTTGTTTAATTGTTATTTTCTGTGGAAGGTTTGCTGTCCAAAAGAAGGCTATTCCTTCAAGTGCAGAGGTGCTGTCATCAAGCACATCCCTATAGCCCGTGGGTATCACGGTGTTAGGTGCCACGATGTGTCTCTGGGGACTATCTCACTGCGGGACAACTGAGGTTACAAACCGACCCCAGACTCTCGCTACCTGCGGGAATGAATAAGGTTGGGCTGGGAGACACCAGGGATGTTTCTGCACGTGGAGCCTCGTGGCAAGGCTTTGTCGAAGCAGTAGTTGGTGAACCCTGCTCGATGGTTTGAGCTCTTCCTTTTCTGTGCTGCTGTAGCCCGGGAGCCCAGTCTTAAGGGCTGCTCCACATCATGCTGGAGCCAGATTTTATGGGTGGCTTTACGGGTGGCTCAAAGGAATGGGATGTGAATAAGACAGTGAATAAGACACTGACTATGTCTACTGAAATGTTGGAGTGTGTTTTTAACTGAGAATGTTTTATCAGGGAATCAAGTTGTTTCTCTGAACCAGGAAGATCTTTTCCCTGTCTATCTGGTGTAGCCTAATGCTCCTTAGTACTGAAACTCCAGCATCGCCTCCATTTAATAATGACTATTCTTTTCTAACTCCCTATAAACTATTATTTGTGTTGCTAGCTCAGCTGGTTGTGGCATTTCCGAATTCGTTCAGTTTCATGGACCTGAATCCAGACCTGATGCAATGTAAACTGTATTCTCTCCCAAAGCATCAGCTCAGTGCTGGAGTCAGAATTGCTGGCATGACTGTCTTTAAGCTCTAAGCTTGCCATTATCTTAAAACATTAAAAAGATGTTTGCTTAATGCTTTGTGTTTGTCTTCTGAGATTTTTTTGCAACAAACACTTTCCAGTGTGGAAAAAACACCAAATAGTTACCATTTCACTTAAATTTGATAGTAACATAACATTTGGTGCATCATCACAAAATTGTCGTGTGTTTGTACAAACATGGGTCTGGAACCTCCCCAGGTAGTCACATACCTGCCTTTCCAACGTCCCATTTTTATGCCATTCATTTCCTTGAGATGCTGGCCTACACAGACTTGTCCTTCATCGCAAAACCTACTTTTTTTGCATGCATGTGCATCTCCCTGAAGCAGCTACGTGAATTGGAAAAAGACCCCAAATCAAACTAACAACAACAAAAAATCCTTTGAAACTATCGAGTCTCATGTATTTCCTGTATATTGATACTCCCCACATGGGCCTGGGTACCAGTATTCCTCATACACTGAAATTCCCCATATGCTTGGCATCCCTGGTGTGACCGTTCTAAATGCAGGTAACTCCACAACATATGTATTACAAATTATATCCGCACAAAAATATGTTCTTATGCATCCATAAAACATTCCTCTTCATAAAGGGCACATACTAAAGTCCTGGAATGAACAAATAAGAAAAATTACATGGCTCAGCTTATTTTTCTGCCTCATGTCAAATTACAGCCCAGTTGTGAATTGGGAAAAGAATTAATTTTCAATAAATGGTTGATCAATTCTTTTCTGTCTTTGTAACTCCCTATACAGTAATGAATATGCATTCTTTGCGTTTTCCAGATAAATATCCAGCGTCTTAGGGTATTTAAAATTAGATCTGTATACATTTACAGCGCAATGATTATTCTGAATTTCATCTGAGGCAATTAAAAAGCATCATGATGACATTTAAGGTGATATTTTTCTCCCCTATGTTAAATAATTATAAATAATAATAATGATTAAACAAATTATTCTGTTCCTCCCAGTCTGGATCAACCTTTAGGTTAATAATCTAAATCATTAAAATTCATCTGTCTCTCAAAGGATTGAGCAGTTAAAAAAATTGAAGGAACCTTTCTGCATAAGGGTGATTGATAATTACCAAAGCAAAGATGTTTTGTGCGTAAAAATTGTGAAGGCTCAGCAGATTGATTGCATTCTGTATTGGTCAGGTTGAGGTGATATTTTCAAAAATTAAACTCAGCACAGTTTTATCAACTAACATCGTCTTCGTAGGATGATGCAGAGGTCAAGTCCAAGCCTGCTTCTTAGTAGACTTGCTCTCAGGAATTCGTAGTTCACAGCTGCAAACTCATTGTGTGACTTTAGGTCACGGATGGCTGGTTTTTGAGATTATTATTTAATTACAGTGGGAGTTAGACCCTTTTATATATATATATATATATATTTTTTTTTTTTGTAATTTTTCCTTAAACTGCCTCTGTAAGTGAGATTTCTTTTGACTAAATTCAGTTATCTAAAATCCAGCTGCCTAGACCAAGCTACTTACTCAGGGGAATAACTGGTAGTTAGTTTATCATTTCCCTCTGCTTTTGGGTTGGTTGATTTACCCCCACAGGTGCCTGTGTCTCTTTATTTGTGATATAAAGCACCTAAACAATTAGATGAGAATTGGAACCCAACTTTTAGATGGTTACAGCTACAAGATGAATATGACTGAAGCTGTCTCTCAGCCTCTGTGACCATGAGCAATCTATAACTATGAGCATTCTTTTCCCATAGACATTGCAAAGGCAACCTAGTAAAAACTTTAAAATACCAGTTAGCTTCTCTATCATCAAGAGCAATCTCAGATGACGACCTGAAGGGTATATGGACTCCTTTGGACTTTACACCCCTCTGGATAATTAGAGACTCGCCTGGCCACAAAGAGCCAAGGAAGAATGGATTTCCAATGCGGGAAGGAAAGATAAGGCTTTCCCTGTGGAGTTTATTGGATTGTGAATTGCTCCACCTATTTGCAGAGTTTCTCAGAAATAGTCTGTGTTCATCCATCTTTCCCCCCTCCCTCCGGGGCTATTAAATCTCTTTCCACTCTGCTAAAACGGAGCCTTCATGTTGTCTTAATAAATTGCTTTTCTTGTTGAACGTGACTGTGCTTTTGCCAGGAAAATACGCCCTTCAAAGTAACTGGGACCAAATAGATACCCTTCATACAGAATGCAGACTAAGGGCACTTCCAAACGTGGGGGGCCATATCAATATGGCTGTTGATAACACTCTCCTCTTTCTCTCCTCCCTTCCTCCCTTCTTTCTTTCTCTTTTTTAAAAAATCTTTTATCCTTCTCCTCTTCTCTTCTCTTCTCTTCTCTTCTCTTCTCTTCTCTTCTCTTCTCTTCTCTTCTCTTCTCTTCTCTTCTCTTCTCTTCTCTTCTCTTCTCTTCTCTTCTCTTCTCTTCTCTTCTCTTCTCTTCTCTTCTCTTCTCTTCTCTTCTCTTCTCTTCTCTTCTCTTCTCTTCTCTTCTCTTCTCCTTTCTTTCACACATTTTTATATTCCCATCTTGTTTTGCTACTTACATCTCCTCCCGCTTTCCCTCCCTCCCCTGTCACCTTATCTTCCTAAGTGTCCCTTGCCGAGTATGAATGCTGCAGTGCTGGTGTTCCAGCTCAGATTTAAAATCCACCGAGACGCCTTAGTCCAGCCCTAGCATCCAGTGGTTGCTTGCTGCCGACGGGCTGACGTTCCCTGGAGACCAGCCTTGCTCAGGAAATGTAGCTATTTCCGGGCTCGGCTGCAGCCAGGAAATGAGGAGGCAGCAGTGAAGATATTTTTTGAATTTGACGGGATTTTTTTTTCTTACTTTGTAGCAAGGAATGCTCAGGCTGGCTGGTCCTGCAGCGAGGGGCTTATTGAAACCCTTGGCCCAGAGAGGCGATGTCTGAATTGGGGTTTGTGTTAGACCCAGGTTCAGATGGAGGCTTGGGATTGGAAAGCAGTGAAATGTGAGCAAATAAACCAAAAATTCGAATCCAAAATAGTAAATATGACCTCATAAAGTGTTTCTGCTTTCTGTTGCTGATATTCTCATTTGCTTGTTTGTTTGATTTTAGTTTGCTTGGGTTTGTTTTGGGTATTTTTTTTTTTTGACACAGAATTAAATAATTTAAAGTCTCTTCAGAATCCAGAGCAGTGCCTTTTGGGTGCTGCATGTGTAGAAATTCCCATCTGCTTCCACCACAATGAAAAGGGTTTCAGATCCCGCAGTTTAATATTGGCCCACTTCTATGTTAATTTTAAATAGACTTTCCTTGAAATTAATCTCATGAGAATGTAAAGCAGTCAAGGGTACTTTAGTTTTAATGGAAGATGTGTGGCTAATCCCCTAGATTGTTTGTAAAATCTCATACTTATTAGTGTGAACATCCTGTAAATTTCTACTGCAAGTATTGGTTAAAATGCTGAAAGTAAACATTTCCAATGAAAATGAAAAATAATAATGGTAATCATTTAGCAAATGCGGATGGCATTTTAGAAATATGTTATTTTTAGAGTTAAATGGAAGATAATTCTTGCAAAGGATTTCAAATTTAGCTATTTTCAGAAACAGGTCTATACTTTGAAGTTCTCTGGGGGAAGCTTTCCCTCTCCCTCTCCCTCTCTTCCTTCAGAAAAAAATACATTTGAACAGAATTTAACATTTCATCAAAATATTTACTAGTTTAAAAAACATAATATGTATTCACTATAGATGGATTAAAAAGATTCTATGTCAATATTGAGTTTTTCTTCAATATATGAATGTATAATAGTAAAGCTGGTAAATGTCAAAGCAAAAAAGTTATTTCTAATGAGCAATATAACATTTGTTCTGAATTTTTTGAATGGATAGTTTTACGGGACTTAAAGGTTCTTCCTAGTTTTGTTCCACTCAAGAAGGTTTCTGTACCATTAGCCTGACTTTTCCCAGGGTGTTTCAGCCACGGTTCCCTTGAAGCTTCGTGATTACGGATAAAACATTAGCCACGTTTGTTAGCGCGTTGTGTTTCGTTAGTGCTTCGGAACCGGAGTCACAAACGAGGGGCCAGAATCCTGCCATCACCTTACAAACGCAAACAAGAGCTGGCCTCTGCCCTGAGCGTGTGTGTTAGCAGAGCGCCTCCAGCAAACGTTTCCCAACGGAGGAATGCATGGCAGCAGCTGTGAATGCACCCCAAAAGGGCCGAGTACGTTATCCGTGTAGCCTCTGGCGGCCGCAGTGTTCAGGGCATGGCGGTGTGTGTTTGAAACTCCAGCGCAGGGGATCCGAGCTGGATCGGTGCCTTCGTGAGCTGGGGGTGGCACAGGTACTTGGTATTCTGACTGCATCCCAGGGAGTTTTTTTGAAATCTGTGACTCGCTGTGGTGCTCTGGCACTGCCTGCCGTGTTGTGTGTCGCTTTCCACAGGTAGCTCTGTTTTCAGGTTGGCGACGTGGGTTGGGTGTTCTCTTGGTGCAGCTCTGTTGCTCAAAAAGCAGTGAGGCTGTAGGTCTGAACAGACAAAAGAGGGGGAGAAAAGGGGGGAGTGACT
>NW_028238664.1:0-55424 GCF_009769465.1 Tauraco erythrolophus | reverse complement strand
GTACCTCTGAGCCCAACCCTGTGTAACTTTCGCTGCACCTTACAGGCAGGCTGTACAACCCAATTCTGAAAGAAGTGCCTTACCCTTCTCTGAGGAATGTTGCGAGGAGCTTTTATGGGTCGAGGGCGATGGTCCTCCCCGAGAATTCCTCGGCACTGGCAGGAGTTCGATCAGCACTCAAGCCCTTCCAGTCTCACTTGCAAGGTCCCATCTGGGTCGTCAAAACTGTTAGCAAAACTGTTAGCAGTCGGGAAGAAAATTCATCTACACAAAGTTGATAAACAGGCACTCCTTTATTCCTGCGCGAGGGACATGGGGGATAGCTCCATCCAAGCGTGTCCGCCTTAGCATCAAAATCCATAGGTTTTTATACATTTATTTTGTTGAATCATCGTTATATAAGTTCTTTTACATAAAAATACGTATTATTCTTGCTCTTAAATTTGACCTTTAGAATGACTGGTTTTGCTATTATATAACCTTATCAATATTCTTATCCTATAACAAACATTGGTTACTTTTCCTTAACTCTATTAATTGGGGTTCTTTATATTTAAATCAAAATGGGAAGGGGTAAGGAGGAGGGGGGCTTTCAAGCAGCAGAACTGGTGTCTGTGACCACTTCATTTGTTTCTTAATACAACACAAAAAATCCCAAAACCTCCCAACGGTTAGCTTGCGAGAACTTTATGGTTCTCTGGCTTAAAACAATACATATAGAAATCCAGCAGCTGGCTGGTGAGATCTTTATGTTCCTTGGTTTAAAACAATCCTAACTTATACATTATACTTTTTTTCCCCCCTAACTCTTCTACTTGATTAAATATTATATCAGAGTTTTCGCAACAGAAACACTGGAAATGCAACCCTAGAACTGTTACAAAACTTTGACAAAATAATCAAGTAGAAAAGTTAAAATAGAAAAACTGAAAAGCAAAATGTGTAAGTTAGGATTGTTAAGTTTAATAAGTAACTATCGAGGCCTCACTGGAAAATTACTGGATGTTTTAAACCAAGGACCATAAAGACCCCGCTAGCCTGCTGCTGGATTTCAATGTGTATTGTTTTAAGCAAAAGAACCATGGAGTTCTCACCAGCTAGCCGCTGGGAGTTCTTTTATTGTATTAAGAAACAAATGAAGTGGTCACAGACACCGGTTTTGCTGCTTGAAACCCCCCCCTTTCATTACACCTTCCCATCTTAATTTGAATATCAAGGATTATAATCAGTAAAAATAAGTAGAATTAACCAATGATTGTTATAGGGTAGGAATATTGATAAGGTGATGTAAATAGCAAAACCAATCATTCTAAAGGTCAAATTTAAGAGCAAGAATAATATGCAATTTTATGTAAAAGAACTTATATAACGATGATTCAACAAAACAAGTGTATAAAAACCTATGGATTTTGATGCTAAGGTGGACACACTTGGACGGAGCTATCCCCCATGTCCCCAGCACTGAAATAAAGGAGTACCTGTTTAGATGAATGTGTGCCTTGTGTAGATGAATTTTATTCCTGGCTGGTAACAGAACTGTCCTCTGTCTGCAGTGATGTCCTCATTGCATGGGTGAATTTATACCCCAAACTCACTGAGATCTGAGGAATGACTTTTCATCTGTCCCTCAATTGCAGTTTTAACATTGCAACAATGAACCAACTGCCTGGTTAAAAGAAGCTGAAGAAGCCAAGTCGGGTTTTCTTACATTTGCCACTGTTACCATTCTGAAGAATTTAAAAATTCTGTTCAGACCACAAAGACCAGATTAAGGAAAAGCAGAAAAAGAAAAGCTATACTGTTGCTGTCTATTTAGTACTATTTTGTTTTGTTGTGTTTACTCTCTACCTTCCAAGTCCCACATCCTGTGCACAAGTTTTTGCCTAAAACTATGGAGACTAAGAACTTCTCCAATATCTGGTTTCAGCAGAAATGAGTGCTTCCTAATATAAGGAGAATGATGATAAAATTAGAAGAGCTTGTTATACAGCTTGTGTTTGGCTTTTTGATATTCTGCTGTTTGTATGATTTATGCTTAAAAACCAAAACCAAATTAGTGCACAGAATGTAAGTCCAGCTGATTCTGAAATAGAAAATCATATTGACTATCTAAGCACATATAAAAGTATCTCAAACCAGAGTTATTTGTGCCACATCTTTACTATTTTTAACTAAGCAATAAGAGTCTGAGGTGATGGTGGTTGTGCTGGATTTACAGGAGGGGCTGCAGAAATGGCCCCTGTAAGTACCTGTGAAAAAGGCTTCATGTGCTGGCTTTACATGATAGGATTTGGTTGCACAGGAGGGGTTGTGGAAATGGCCCTTGTAAATAGCTGTGAAAAGCTTCCCCAGCTCCAAAACCGGTTGGGCAGGTGAGACCCTCCCCATGCCCTCAGGCCAGGGCTGAGCCAATCAGTGCCTCTGCGAATGTCCTAATTAAGATGGGGACAAAGGAGCCTGAGGAGAGGCTGGACCTATGCTGAAGAGAGAGCAGCCTGTGCTGCTAGGCCTCTCTACACTCAAGGGAATCCACAACTCCTCCTAATTTAGTATCAACAGTAAACTTACCTAATGTACATTCAATTCCTGCATCCAGATAATTTATAAAAACATTAAAGAGCACTGGCCCTAAAATTGAGCCCTTTAGAACCTCACTGGTGACCGGCTGCCAGCCTGATGTAACCCCATTTACTCTTTGAGCCCCACCTGTCAACCAATTGCTCACCCATCATATTATGGACTGTCTAGCTGTGTGCTGGACATTTTGTCCAGAAGGATACTGTGAGAGACAGCATAAAAGCTTTATTAAAATAAAAAAAAACCCACATCTACTGGCTTCCCTTGATCAACTAGATGGATGACCTTGTGTCGTGGTTTAGGCCGCTCCAGCAACTAAAGTCCACACAGCCGCTTGTTCACCCTCCCCCTACCCCCCAGGGATGAGGAAGGGAATTAAAGGAGAAAAAGGGAAAGAGATCCGTGGGTTGAGATAAGAACAATTTAATAATACTACTACTAATATATGAATATATACATATATGTACAATGATAAATATTTACAAACGAGTGATGTATGGTGTAATTGCTCACCACCCCATGACCGAGGCCCGTCTCGTCCCAAACTAATGATCCCAAAACAGATAAATCCTGATACCCCAATCCCGGACGAACAGGAGGCCCAAGAATAGAGAGCAAGACAGAGAGAGCACTCTGAGAGTCCGAAAGTGAGAGTCCTGGAAGAGCAAAGGCCCTTCTTTCTGGCTGTCCCTCACTTTTATACTGGGCATGATGCTGCATGATATGGAATACTAATTGGCCAATTTGGCCCTCAATCCTAAGTCTAAGTACAAATCATAAGGAGAGTCGTGGACTCCCCATCCCGGCTATGCTCCCCCCTATCCTGTTGTGCTCCTGTACACTGGCAAGAACACGGCAGCTGAAAAGTCCTTGAGGCCTCAGTGCCAACTATAAACATCAGCGCACTATCAGTGTTCTTCTCAGAGCAAGTCTCAGACTAAAACCAAAACACAAAGCTCTTCTAGCTGCTAAAAAGAAGAGCTAACTCTGTCCCAGCTGAAACCAGGACAAGGGGCTTACAAGAAAGATGGGGACAGACTTTTTAGTAGAGCCTGTAGCGATAGGACAAGTGGTACTGGTTTGAAACTAAAAGAGGGTAGATTCAGACTATATATAAGGAAGAAATTTTTTACTACGAGGTTGGTGAAACACTGGAACAGGTTGCCCAGAGAAATTGTGGATGACTCATCCCTGGAAACATTCAAGGTCAGGTTGGATGAGGCTTTGAGCAACCTGATCTAGTGGAAGGTGTCCCTGCTCATTGCAGTGGGGTTGGACTGATGTGCGGAAACAGACTCCACAACTTGGAAAGTTGTAAAGTAGGTATGTTTATTGCAGCACTGGGTGCATGGGGGATCGCTCCACCACAAACGTGCACACTCGCCGTAGCAGTTTTTCTTGCATTAATACAGACATATTCATAACCCCCTCCCCAAAAGGGTAGTCTCTCCCAGGAGATCATTTCCATAGTCCCCGCCTCAGGCTCCTCTTCGACACGCCTCCTGGTGGTCGTGGACAGGGGTCTTCAGGATGAAGGCCGTAGATCTTCCTCACTGTGTATTTTACACTTCTTCCCTAAAATTCCTGTTTTGGCTGAGCTTGCAGAGCCAAACCGTTTCCCAGCCTGGCCTGGCCTTGAGTGGACACCTGGTTGTCTCCTACTTGTTATTGTTTGAAGACAAATGTTAGTTCTTGTTAGTCCTTATCTCTCCTATCTGTCTTTTCTTTCTCCCTACGGGTCATGAGTTACGACCTTGCTAGCATTTATTTTGTCTTTCTTACCGGCCTTCTTTTCGGGTAGTCAGTGTTTCAAAGCAGGGATTAGTATTTGATAACTTCTAACATTTCACAGAGCTATGTATTTCCCAGAGTCTTATGCCTATTCTTATACCTGTCCATAGAAATAATAGCTAATATAGTTTTATACGGTCTTATGCCTACTCCTATACCTATCCCCCTGTCAGGACTAGATGACCTTTAAAGGTCCCTTCCAACCCAAACTATTCTATGATTCTAAGCCAATTGCAGGGATGATGACAAGACAGATAAAAAAATTGGAAACAGACAACACCAAAGACCCAAATAGAATGCACAGACATTGCTCAAGGTCACAAAGGAACTCTAGGGCAGAAAATTCTGGGAAGAGAACCTGAATTGTGGGAATTAAGCCCTGTAATCATCATAAACTATCCCTCCTCTATTTAAATAAGAGCATAATAACATGTGAAATATTCCAAGAAAGAATATGTTCATCAATAGTATATGCAGGTGCATTACATAACCTAATCTTAACAATAGGAATACAGTAAACCACAGGCAAATACATTAAAATTATTCACTAATCATGTTGCCCAAGTACATTAGAAAATTGAACCAAATACATTGCTACTGCAAGTAGATTTGAAACACAAAAGAAATTTCCCTTTGTAAATGTCTAAACACCTTTTCTGTAATACATTAAAAAGATGAAATACTGCACATGCATCTTTCAGTTAAATGGCCCATTAATCCCGTAATAAAAGAAAACACTATAAAACTTTTATTTCAAGAATTTTTTTTTTTCCCTTCTCCAATGAAAGTCAAATAATACGTAATTTGCTGAATGGCACCATCTAAAAGACCATCTGAAATGACCCATGATTCTACAAGCATTTGTTTCATAGCAATGAAGCTAAAATTAGGAGGTTTAAAAAGCTTTACAATAAAAGTTCAATACTAAAGTTTTCTCCTAAATATAGTGTCGCAGCAAGAAGGCTTCAGGCAGCTCCAAACAGACCAATGTTCTAATGCGAAGGCTTCAGGCTCTACTCTAAGGAAGGCCCACACTCCTCCAAGGCTCAGGAGGAAATGCCTCACCCTTAGGAACAAACGCCCTGCCTTAAATAGTCAGGAGTCATGTGGTTTACTAGATGGGTCAAGGCTATTGGTCACTTGACCATCCATCTCCCAGAGTGATTGGCTGAACGCTACAGCACCTGTTTCAAGGCAACTTTCCCAGTGTAACGAGCCACAGGTGTTTTAGTTAGCCTGCATAGGGAAAGAACCTTCACAGGATGCTGCAGCAGCCAAAAGATTTCTCCACAATTCCCCCTTTTTGTTTTAAGATTAATTTGAATCAAGCAGGGAGATTTTTCAGCAATACCATGGGAGATACATCTAGCAAACCAGTTGTACATTTAGTTATTAATTCTGACTCCGACGGAGACTTGAAATTTAGTCTCTGCTCGTGGAAGGAACAGGTTGATGGCCAGTGTCATTATTTCCATTAGAAGGGTCATTTGATGGATGATCTCCGTCCTGGCCATCGTTCGGATGTTGCCTGTTCTGTTTCTGATGTTGCAGATCAGGGCGGACACATCTTGCGGGTAGCCATCGTATCCCAGTATCTGTGGAAACGCAAGCATACCCACGACCCCAAGCAATAAGCTCATACGGGCCTCCCCACGTCTTAGTGAGTAGGTCCCGTATCCAGACTTTCGCTCGGGACAGGTGCGTCTCACCTGAAGACTGCAACGAAAGAAAGTGATTCAAAATAATAGGATTATTTGAATTTGATGGCACCGTAAGATGGTTAATTGTGTATAACGCTTTTTCTAGGCGACTCTGTGGGGTTTCTCCATGCATTCCCCCTTTTTGTTTTTCTAAAACACGCTTCAAGGTGCCATGAGCGTGTTCAACAATGGCTTGGCCAGTAGGAGAATGTGGAATACCCAAAGTATGATTTACACCCCATAGTTGTAAAAACTGCCGCGTATTCTGTGAGACGTAGGCCGGGCCATTATCGGTTTTTATAGAAAAAGGCACGCCCAAGACCACAAAAGCGAGTTTCCAATGGGCAATGGCATCGCGACTTTTCTCCCCAGTATGAGCAGTTGCCCACATAGCTGAGGAGAAAGTGTCAATAGACACGTGCACATACTTAAACCTGCCAAATTCAGGAACATGCATTACATCCGTCTGCCAAAGCTGCAGGGCCTTTAGGCCTCTGGGGTTTACCCCCGATGGCAGAGGTGCAGCAAGTCCGTGGCAGTCAGCGCAAGCGCTGACAATGTCCCGAGCCTCAGTGGGCGTTAAGTGGAACTGTTTCTGCAGGGTATGTGCACTTTGATGGAAGAAATTATGCGATGCCTTGGCTTGTGCGATTTTATCGGGCTGAGGTGCTACCCATGCAGGGTTAGCTAGCATGTCAGCCCTGGCGTTGCCTTCCGTTATAAAGCTTGGCAAATTAGTACGACTATGGATATGCAGGATGTAATATGGGTGAACTCGAGCTTGAATTGCACACCATAAGGTTTTTAACAGAGAAAACAGAGCCGCATTATTCACTTCTTTCAGAAGTGAACAATCTAAGCGTTGCGTTATATCAGCCACATAAGCGGAATCGGTGACTAAATTCAAAGGTACCTGCGAGAACCGCTGAAAAGCCATGGCAACAGGCCTTAGTTCAACCAACTGGGCTGAGCCTGACTCATGGCCTTCCAGCACCTGCCACTCAGATTCCTCCTTCCAGGTAACAATAGCTTTCCCAGTTTTCCCAGACCCATCAGTGAAGACTGTGGGTCCTTGTACTGGCACTCGGCTATTTTTTGGCCGCAAGGTAAAGCTTGTCGATCTTGCCAATTGCAGCAATTTATGGCTAGGCAGATGGTATGCAATTTGTCCTGAGAAATTTTCCAGCGCACTTTGGAGAGGAGCACTGTTAGTAAGGCTCCACTCAAAGTATTCCTGCTGTACTGGAAAAACAATTATTGCAGGATCTGCTGCCATCAATTGTAGACAGCACTGACGGCATTTGATTGTCAGACAAGCAATTAATTCAAATAACGTAGATGCTGTCTTTTTTGGTTGGTGCGGCAAAAAGACCCATTCCAGAATATGCAAGGGGTCAGACCACTGTTTGTTCCATTGGCCAATGATACCTGTTGGATGAGAATCTGGAGTGGTAATAAAACGGTACTATCAATGGAGGGATCTACTCGGTAAACCTGACGAGCAGAAAAGGCATGTTGAACCTCCTCTAGTGCCTGTCGCGCTTCAGGAGTCAATTTTCAAGGTGAATTCAACTCAGGGTCCCCCTTTAAAATATTAAAGAGCGGCGCAAGTTGCGCCGTGGTTAGCCCTAGATAGGGACGTAACCAATTGATGACGCCCAACAGTTTCTGAGCGTCATTCAAGGTCTTAATAGAACTCGAGAATTGCACCTCTTGGTGTTGTATAGTTTGGTCCAAAATTTTGACTCCTAAATATCTCCAAGGAGGATGCTGTTGAACTTTCTCCGGAGCCACTTGCAATCCATAAGAATGCAGAGCAGCGAGCAGCCGAGGCTGTATCTTCAGCAGCTCGTCCTGGGTGGATGCTGCTACCAGGATATCATCCATGTAATGGTAGCAGTATGCTTCAGGGAACTGCTTACGGATTCCGGACAAAGCTTGAGCAACGTACCATTGACAGATAGTCGGGCTGTTCTTCATGCCCTTCCATTGATATCTCTTTGCAGGTTCAGCGTTGTTAACCGCAGGTACAGTAAAGGCAAATTTTGGTTTGTCATTAGGATGTAAGGGGATCGTGGAAAAAACAGTCCTTCAAATCTATGATCAAGATTTCCCACCCTGCTGGAATCGTGGTGGGTGAGGGCATTCCAGGCTGCAATGCCCCCATGCTTTCCATTACTGCATTGATTTTTCGGAGATCTTGTAGCAATCTCCATTTTCCTGATTTCTTCTTAATTACAAAGACAGGCGTATTCCAGGGACTGGTAGAAGGTTCAAGGTGTCCCTGTTGTAATTGTTCCTTAACTAGCTGAGGAAGGGCGACTAATTTTTCTTTTGGTAGGGGCCACTGGGGTTGCCAGATGGGTTTGTTTGCTAACCATCACAAAGGCAACGTAGGATACTCTGCGTCCTTCAGTACAGTGGCCCCCATCAAAAATTTGTCCCGATACGTACTCCCCAGGCCGCCAAGACATCTCGCCCCCAGAGGTTAAGTGGAGCTGTGGTGACATAGGGCCGAATTGTAGCTGTTTGACCCTCTGCGTTCTTTACCACCACAGGTTGTTCGCTTCGATAACTCTGTGTGGTTCCTCCCAGTCCTGCAATGGCTGACCCCGCGGGGGCTAAAGGCCATGTAGGAGGCCATGCGGAGAAGGAGACGATTGTCACATCAGCCCCCGTGTCAATCAAGCCTCGGAGCTGAATGCTGGACGGCTGGGCATCTGGCAATATTAAGGTGCAAGTCATCTGTGGCTTTTGGCTGGAGATATCCGCAGTCCAGTAAACTTGCAGAAGTCCTGTGGAACCAAAGCCACCACCTTCACAACTCTGTCGCTTTGCCTTAGGGACACTTGATTTGAAGGGTACAAGTTGAGCGATCCGAGTCTTTTCCGGTATTGTGACGGGGGGGTGGGCGTGGAAATCATCGCACAAATTTGTCCTGTGAAGTCAGCGTCAATAACTCCTGGGTGAACAAAGATCCCTTGAATGGTGGTACTAGATCTTCCCACCAATAATGCACTTAGCCCATGTCCTAGAGGCCCAAATGCATCCAAAGGAACCTTATAGACCCGACAGGATTCTAAGACGACTGTTGTTGCGGTGCATACATCCACCCCGGCTGATCCCTGGGTGCTGGCTGAAAGCTGGCTGAGTAAGCCTGGGTTGGTATCATGCCCTGGGGAAACATTTCTGTCTGAGCGCACATCCCCATTGCGCTCCTGGGGAAGTTTCCCGAACGTGTCAGGGGTCGGCCATTGGCATGGTACAAGGATTCACAATATCTCACAGCATGGCCTGGCTTATCGCATCTTATGCGGCAAGCAGGTCTCCTGTTATCCTTGTTTCTTCTTCGTCTCGTCTGTCTTTGTCTATTGTCCCTCTTAGGTTGTCTTTTCGGTTCCGGGTCAGCATTTTCGGGTTGAATAGGCCGTAGAATTGTGGCCAGAGCAGACTTATAGCTTTCAGATTCTAGCTTAGAGCATGCTTCGATCATTTCTGTTAGTGTAGGCTCCCCTGGCATGGAATTTATGATTTTTCTACATTCTTCATTGGCATTGTCTTTTGCCAGCTGCTTACATAGTAGTTGTCTCAGGTTTTCATCTTCGACCTGTTTTTCAAGGGCTGCAGCAATTTTCTCTACGAAAGATAAAAAGTGTTCTTTCTGCCCCTGATAAATCTTCACGTACTGTGTTTTTAGGGCAGCCATATCTATGCCCTTTAATAGAGCTCCCACGCCGATCTTTTGGGCTTGCTCAAGAACTTGGGGGTGCCATGTAGCTTGAAAATCGGGGTCAGCGAAAGCATTGGCTCCCAGTAGAGCATCTGCTGGAGCTCCGTATCTGGGGTCAGTTGGGGGTAATTGCATATTTCTGGCTGCAGCTCTCTCAGCCATTCTTCTCCAATTGGCCTCAAAGACCGTATATTGTACTGGTTGAAATAATACCTGACCTAGATGTTTAATGTCAAATGGGGAGAGTAGGTCAGTATTTAATATCCTGATGATCTGCATGACCTGAGGAGAGTCTAACCCGTATTGTGCTACCTTGGTTTGCAGGTCTTGGACTACCTTCCAGGCAATGGTTTCGTGTTTGTCAATTTGACCTGAGTTGGGAAGCGCCTTTTGTACTGGAAAGACTTGGATAAGATCCTCTGTTCGTTCATTACTTCCCTGAACAATCTGCTCAGACCCCTTTTCAGGCAACCCAACTTTTTCTATTAGATCCCAGTCCCCAGCCTCCAGAGCCCACCTCTTGACTTCTTCCCAGAACCATTTTGAATTTTTTGGACGCACAGTCACCTTGCATTCGGGAAGCGTCCAGGGACGGTTGTGGGCCGGCCATGTTTGTTGTTGTCTGACAACCACCACGGCTTCCTGCAGTGATGAAACATCATCAGGCAGGGGTGTGTCCAATGGCTTCTGACAGGATGCAGATGCTGGGCCAATGGGTCGTGTAAAGGCGGAGGCTGTGGCCGGTTGTGGAACAGTCCACGGAGATGCAGTCTGGGTTGCAGAAACTTGTGTCGGCACCACTGTCTGTGAAGGTGCCACTGCTGTTGTCAGGGGCATGCTTGGCGCCACTTCCAGGGTCATTGCTGGGCCGGTTGGCACGGCCAATCCTAGTTGTCCCGGTACGGATTCGGCAGCAGTAACCTGCCGCAACATTTCCATCAATGCCGTTAGTTGTTGCGACATTCCTTGCAAACCTGCCATAACCTGGTGTATTATGAAATGCGTTGTTCGGGGTTGCTCCATTTGTGCCCGTGGCAGATAGCCGGGCGCTATGGGTGATGCCGCAGGACATGAAGTTGCAGTAAACCAGGGTGCCATGCCCGGGAAGGGTCCTTGTGGTGCCTGGTCTGGTTGAGGGGCCAATGGCGGAGCGGTAGGAAGAACACGTTCTGCTGTATTGGCCGAAGTAGCTGGTTGAGATGCAGAAGAAGGGGAGGCTGTTGGGGCAAAGGGTGGGGGACGCTCCAATGCTTTGTCTTGTCCGGAGGAGTATTCCCACATCAAAAAATCACGAGGAGGACACTTGGGTTGGACATAATCTCACAGGGAGGGGTAAAGCTTCTGTGCAGTCCCCACAACTTTCTCCATATCTGAGGACAGCGGGGGCACAACTGGTGCACTACCCGTGGCCAGTCCCCTTTCAGATAACTCATCGTCCCCTTCAGAAACTTCACTTGCAGATTCATCAGAATCTGGCAATACTTTTTCCTTCCTTTCTACTGTCCATTTCTGCATTACATCATATACAGTTCCCCACATACGTAGCAGACCAGTCAGGTTCTTTCGTCCAAATAGTGTTTCATAGATTAGCTTATCCCCTAGCTGCTTCCACGCTTCTGAGCTACAGGGGGTGTTGAGGTCGGTCAGGCATTCATGCTCTGCCGCCCAATTTAACAACTCACAGAGAGCTTCATCACTTATTTTAGCACCTGCGATTGTCATGGCAGGTTTGAGAATGGAAAACATCATGCTTTCTTTTGTGGAGCTTTGCCCCATCATTCTAATTTGGAGTTCATCCCTTGGAGCCCTGTGTACGGAAGCACGTACCTTCAGATCTTAGTTGCAGCTGGATCACGTCGGGGTCACCAGTTGTCACAACAACAAGGCTTCAGGCAGCTCCAAACAGACCAATGTTCTAATGCAAAGGCTTTAGGCTCTACTCTAAGGAAGACCCACACTCCTCCAAGGCACAGGAGGAAACACCTCACTCTTAGGGACAAACACCCTGCCTTAAATAGTCAGGAGTCATGTGGTTTACTAGATGGGTCAAGGCTATTGGTCACTTGACCATCCATCTCCCAGAGTGATTGGCTGAATGCTACAGCACCTGTTTCAAGGCAACTTTCCCAGTGTAACGAGCCACAGGTGTTTTAGTTAGCCTGCATAGGGAAAGAACCTTCACAGGATGCTGCAGAAGCCAAAAGATTTCTCCACAATATAGTAGTACTCAATTTACACCTTGCTAATGTGTTTGCAATCCATTTAAAAATAAAGTCTGAAATTTATGGGCATATATCTAATAACCAGATTAAATTCTGAGTATGGAAGAACTGTCATATATAATAGCTGTAAAATTACAGCAATGCAGCAGATGCGTATGTAATAACCTTGGCCAAGCCTCAACTCTTGAAGTATTTGCTCACTTTCCAGACCTCACCTATGAGTGTTTAGTGAAGAAGAGTTCACACCAAAATGCAGCCAGGTTCTTGACCATAACTCCAGGATGCACTGCAGTTCATAGTACTGCACCATTTAGCCATATGCTAGTATTCCTTAGTCCTTTTGCAGGCATGTATTGATAGTCAGCAAACATGGCTTGATTATGCCAATGCACGCAGCATGGGGAATAAACAAGAGGAGTTAGAAGTGTGTGCGCGCCTGTTGGGATATGATCTTATTGGCATCACGGAGATGTGGTGGGATGAATCCTATGACTAGAGTGTCAGAATAGAAGGGTACAGGCTCTTTAGGAAGGATAGGCAGGGGAGAAGAGGAGGAGGAGTTGCCCTCTATGTCAAGGACCAGCTAGAGTGCATGGAGCTGCACCTGGGGATGAATGAGGTCCCAAATGAGAGCTTATGGGTTAGGATTAGAGGGAGAGCAGGGACAGGGGATGTAGTAGTAGGGGTCTGCTACAGACCACCTGACCAGGAGGACTGGGTGGATGAGGCCCTCTACAGACAGATAGGAGCTGCCTCACGTTCACGAGCCCTGGTCCTCATGGGGGACCCTGATATCTGTTGGAAGGACAACACAGCAGGACATAGGCAATCCAGGAGGTTCCTGGAATGCATGGATGATAACTTCCTTCTCCAAGTGGTAGAGGAACCAACGAGGAGAGGTGCTACGCTGGACCTTGTTCTCACGAACAATGAAGGGCTGGGGGGGAACGTGACGCTCAAGGACAGCCTTGGCTGCAGCGATCATGAAATGGTAGAATTCAAGATACTTAAAGAAGCAAGGAGGGTGCATAGCAGGCTCACTACCCTGGATTTCAGGAGAGCAGATTTTGGCCTCTTCAGGGATCTCCTCGCTAGAGTACAATGGGATGAGGCCCTGGAGGGAAGAGGGGCCCAAGAAAGCTGGTTAATATTCAAGGATCACCTCCTCCAAGCTCAGGAGCGGTGCATCTCAACAAAGAGAAAGTCAGGTAGGAACACCAGGAGGCCTGCATGGATGAACAAGGAGCTCCTGGACCACCTCGGGCACAAAAAGAAAGCCCGAGGAGGGTGGAAGCAAGGACAGGTAGCCTGGGAAGAATACAGAGAAATTGTCTGAGCAACCAGAGATCAGGTTAGGAAAGCCAAAGCCCTGATAGAGTTAAATCTGGCTAGGGACATCAAGGGCAACAAGAAAAACTTCTATAGATATGTCAGTGATAAAAAGAGATCTAGGGAAAATGTAGGCCCTCTCCGGAAGGAAACGGGGGACCTGGCCACCCAGGATATGGAGAAGGCTGAGGTTCTCAATGACTTCTTTGCCTCAGTCTTCACTGGCAAGAGCTCCAGCTGCACAGCCCAAGTCACAGAAGGCAAAGGCAGGGACTGTGAGAATGTAGAACTGCCCACTGTAGAAGAAGATCAGGTTCGAGACCATCTAAAGAACCTGAAGGTGGACAAGTCCATGGGATCTGATGAGGTGCATCCGCGGGTCCTGAGGGAACTGGCAGATGAAGTTGCTAAGCCACTATCCATCATATTTCAGAAATGGTGGCAATCTGGTGAAGTTCCCGATGACTGGAAAAGGAGAAACATAGCTCCCATCTTTAAAAAGGGGAAAAAAGAAGACCCAGGGAACTACAGGCCAGTCAGTCTCACCTCTGTGCCTGGCAAGATCATGGAGCAGATCCTCCTGGCGACTATGTTAAGGCACATAGAAAACAAGGAGGTGGTTGGTGACAGCCAACATGGCTTCACTAAGGGCAAATCCTGCCTGACTAATTTGGTGGCCTTCTATGATGAGGTTACAGCATTGATGGATAGGGGAAGAGCAACTGACATCATCTACCTGGACTTATCCAAAGCATTTGATACTGTCCCACACCACATCCTTATCTCTAAACTGGAAAGACGTGGTTTTGATGGATGGACCACTCGGTGGATAAGGAATTGGCTGGATGGTTGCTCTCAAAGAGTTGTGGTCAACGGTTCAATGTCCACGTGGAGGCCAGTGACGAGTGGTGTTCCTCAGGGGTCAGTACTGGGGCCAGTGCTATTTAACATCTTTGTTGGTGACATGGACAGTGGGATCGAGTGCACCCTCAGCAAGTTTGCAGATGACACCAAGTTGTGTGGTGTTGTGGACACGCTGGAGGGAAGGGATGCCATCCAGAGGGACCTAGACAGGCTGGAGAGATGGGCCTGTGAGAACCTCATGAAGTTCAACAAGCCTAAGTGCAAGGTCCTGCACTTAGGTCGGGGCAATCCCAAGCACAACTACAGGCTGGGAGGAGAATGGATTGAGAGCGGCCCTGAGGAAAAGGACTTGGGAGTGCTGGTTGATGAGAAGCTCAACATGAGCCAGCAATGTGCACTGGCAGCCCAGAAAGCCAACCGTATCCTGGACTGTATCAAAAGGAGCGTGGCCAGCAGTTCGAGGGAAGTGATTCTGCCTCTCTACTCAGCTCTCGTGAGACCCCACCTAGAATACTGTGTTCAGCTCTGGAGTCCCCAACACAAGAAGGACATGGAGCTACCGGAAAGAGTCCAGAGGAGGGCCACGAAGATGATCAGAGGGCTGGAGCACCTCTGCTATGAAGACAGGCTGAGAGAGTTGGGGCTGTTCAGCCTGGAGAAGAGAAGGCTCCAGGGTGATCTTATAGCAGCTTTCCAGTACCTAAAGGGGGCCTACAGGAAAGCTGGAGATGGACTTTTTACAATGGTGTGTAGTGATAGGACAAGGGGCAATGGCTTTAAACTGAAAGAGGGCAGATTTAGGTTAGATATAAGAAAGAAATTCTTTGCATTGAGGGTGGTGAGGTACTGGAACAGGTTGCCTAGAGAAGTTGTGGATGCCCCATCCCTGGAGGTGTTCAAGGCCAGGTTGGATGAGGCTTTGGGCAACCTGGTGTAGTGGAGGATTTCCCTGCCCATGGCAGGGGTGTTGGAACTAGATGATCTTTGAGGTCCCTTCCAACTCTTACCATTCTATGATTCTATGTGTGCATTTGCAACAGCCTGGTTGCAAACAGTCTGGTGATTACAGTATTTTCATGACAAATATGAGTTTAAATATAGTCAAAGAGATTCAGGCAATTCTAGCATGCTCTAGAAACTAAGCCCATGTCTGCTATTCTTGGGTGCATGCTATATCTGCCATACCATGAAACAAAAGAGTGGGCTCTCCTCATTTAACCATGTTTCAAAGACAGCCTTTTTGAATAAGTTTTTGTCCTCAGGAAGGGTAGGGTCCTGCTCTGCTGAATGAATGAATGGCACTGCCAGATCCCAGAGCGTGCGGAGATCCAGGCATCCGTTGCATGGGATTTCTGTAACTGCAGCCAGGATGCTCCTTGCACCAGCTGAGAGCTCCTTTCTAATGCATCTCGTTTTCTGACCCCAGGCATCTAGCTTATAAACTCCAAATTGCTCCTGCAGGACCTGACACTCAAAGTGGTGTTGTCCCTGCATTGGGTATGTTCCAGATCTGGCCCTTTCTTGGTAGAAAAGTATAGTCGTTATTTAAGGCAAACAGTAATGTCTGCGAGTCCTTAGTCACTGATTGTTCAGTGACATTTCTGTAATCAATTGTCAAATCACTCCCACTATGTATTAATCTTTCGTCAGAAATTATTTCCTTTGCTCTCTGTTAAGAAGCACTCATAGAAGGTATCTATACAAGCACTTCTTGAAAGAGCATACTAAGAAAGGAGATGTTTGCAAGTTAGACTAAACTGTTTGTTGAATAAAGTAGAAGCTGATATCATCGACACCTAAACAAGAGAGCAATTTGAAACACCTTTGGTGGATTCCAGAATTCCCATTGATCTTAATTAGAACAATTGAAATAAACTGTTAATTTCAATCAGCTGATGAAAGGTGCTGCTGTCATAGTCAGTCAGGCTTTTGGAGTTCAGTTTTCAACTTTTTAAGTAATAGACAGTCTTAGACAAAATATACTGCTTTCCTGGAAAAACATGTGTATCTTTTCTTTTTTATTAGAGAGTATTTATAGTGTTATGAGCTCAGAACGTGTGTTAAAGCTTGTTTTCTTCTAGATAAAGTTTCTTCGTTTTATCAAACAGAACTGGAATTTAATAACAAAACAACCTATGCAGAAAATATTTGTACATTTTTTTATTTTCTAATGAAATCTATGGAGAAATCTGCTAGCAATAGACAATGTTAGACATGTAATTCCTAGGTGC
The DNA here is from genome assembly GCF_009769465.1 of Tauraco erythrolophus. NCBI lineage: Eukaryota > Metazoa > Chordata > Aves > Musophagiformes > Musophagidae > Tauraco > Tauraco erythrolophus. The sequence continues at coordinate 38,980 of NW_028238664.1, read as the reverse complement.
CTAATAACTGCAAAACAAGTGCCTTAAAAATTTTTGGGAGACTTTCACAGATCTTGTATATGCATTTTGACATTCCAGGAACTTATTTTTGAGATTTTGAAATGTACCTTGTTTGAGTTGTTTGTTGTTGTTGTTGTTTTGAGGTTTTTTTTTTGGCTTCTTCAGTTAAAGCACTTCATTTTTTCATGTAGCTGTATTTCTTCCTAAGACATACTGCTACATGAAATAAAAAATGCTGTTTTGACCACAAATAATACATTCAGTTGAAAAGATGTTCAGTGGAATGACCTACATTTGGTATAATGAAAAAGATTGTCAGTGTAGATGTGACATGCATTGTTACTTTGTTAAAACTGTGAAGTACTTGTACTCAAGTGATATATACTTTAAAAAAAATCATTTCAGAAAAAATCCACTTTTAAGCAACATAAAACTTTTAATAAATTCAACTGAAACTCAGAGGAGCCAAGATGATCTAGAACATGGAAGACTCAGATTTCAATCGCTTTTTCTCCTTCATTCACAGTTCAGAATAGAAACTGAAAAACAAAAGCTGCCTTTTTAGAGTACAGGTTCTCTAGAGGTGGCCACAAATTCCTTCCCTTTTAGAAACAGCAACAAAATAATCCAGTGAAAGTCAGGACATCCCCAGTTAAGGGACATGGGAGGAGGCATTTGCACCCTGAATGCTCCGAGTAGATTCTGAAACAGAGGTGAACTCATGGGTAGGGCAACACTTCTTCAAAGATGGAAAATTTGGATGCAAAAGCTTGCTACAGTGTCATCAGAGGAAAGCCTCAAGACTAAACCCCCTGCATCTTGGACAACTACCTTAAGCACAGGTAGCTGGAACACTGCTGTCCTCTTGTTTTTTATGTCATCTAGAGAATCTCTCTAGCTACCTCTATTACTGTTTTAATTCCATGATAAAATGCATCTTAAAATGTGACCCTTATCAGTTATTATCATACCCTTTACAAGGCAATATATTGATATGCATTAAAAAAAAAATAATCTGTGGTTCCTTCCTACCATCTTCCCTCAGATCTGGTCAAATAAATGTATTGAATTAGGGATTCTTTCAGATTTTCTATAAAATAAATTATGTGCCTACAGAGCGTAAACATTTTTTAAAAAAGTGTCACATTCACTTTATATATGTGCAGAGGCCAAATGCTAACTGCTCCTGCAAATTCAAAGAGCTTTCTACGTACTTTCTCTTTACATTTCCCTTGATTTACACTTTCACACACAAATCAGCCTCCATATACAGCCCAGAGTTGAATTATCAGGAGCAGAAAACATTTCAAAATGCTCTTTACAGAACTTCCACTAAATAAATATTTGGGTAAATATGCCACAGAAGACTGAAGTTCAGCCTTCAGGACTGCACACAGTTTTACCAGAGGATGAAGAGCATAGTCTGTAAGAGCTGCATTGATGAGGTCCTTTGGAATATTTTGTAAAGAACAGTCCCTTGGCACAAGGAAGATGTACAATAAAAAGGTCAATAGAGTACACTTCCCAACATCCTTAGGTGAATCAAGACTGACAACCAGTCTTTAATAGGATTTCCCTCTGCCTTGGTTGTAGCCACACTTCAATGCAACAATGGGGAAATTTCACATGCAGTGGAGATCATGTACATGCAATTTGCACTGTCCCTTTGTTTGTCATTCAGGGAATGAGAAACAAATCGAGGACTGAGAAACAACCAGAGCAGCAAGAGGTGCATCATCTTTTGCCTATTATCCAAAGGAATATAGACAAGAAAAAGAACCATAAGAATAATATTAAAAAAAAAAACCCATAGAAGAATTAAATGGGACCACTGGAGTTGCCTAACTCGGATATGTCCCTGCTTGAAATGTTTTTACAAGGGTGCCCTTGTTACGAGGGTGAAAAAAAGTCCTGAATGCTAAATAGAAGTCACTTTCCTTCATCTCACATCTTTCCTCTTAGTAAATGAAGACAGGATGAACAGTTAAAATTACTAATTGGTTTACTGAACAGTTGTAGTTTGTTCAATTGATTTGCAATTAATTCTGGTTTGTGGTGCATAGAAGAGGAAGGTTGGCTCCAACCTTTGCGATAGCTGATACTCAATACCCTTCAAGAGAGCTGTGAGCCAGAACATCAATAATATGTTTTGAAGCAGCTCCTGAAGGTATTGAAACTGTCTGGTACATTTGTAAGGGCTCCAGGGAATAAAAAGAAGTCTGGATTTTGTTAATAAATAATATCTTTCTGTAAAGATCATCAGATATTTTTAATCTTACAACTAGTATTTAGTGATATTCTTATTTCAGAAAAGTGTAAATATTTTTCATATTCCATACTGCTATTGGTGATACTTGTTTATGCGGGAGATGAAAGAGGACACCCGACACGATCAATGTGATCAAACAAGTGAACCTATCTTTATTTACATTCAGCATGTTTTATAACCTTGCAAGCAAATAGCCCGCCTCTTAGTGTGACTGGTTGTACCGAAGGAAGCAGCGTCACTATAGTGTCCATTTTTCCGTTCCGCATCCAGGGGTTGTCCACGTCTCCCCACAGCTCTGCAGCTCTTCCGCATTCCAGCATACGTCATCAGGAAAGGCTGGATTGTTCACCTGTCCGTTAACCCTTAGATATCCTCCGACACATCCCCCTTCTTGTTTTTGAACAATCCAGACTTATTTTACAACCCGTTCAGTCATTTTCGTGAGCAAGTGTAACAGACAAAAGTTATTAAGAGAAACATTGTGTTAGCTACTAAAACTAATAGAAGACTTTTCACTCTGGTGGAAATGTCGAAGCCTAAATTCTACTCTGGAATACACTAGCTATTACAAACATGCATGCTTTGCCTATTCCGGGTGTGCACATAAATCTTCCCTTATATGTGAAAAAAAATACCTTGCCAAACTCTATCATAACCCTACAGAAACACTTACTGACATATCTTTTTGGTACAGCCTTGCAGAAGCAGTTGCTAACATTTGTTTTGGTACAGCCTTGCAGAAGCAGTTACTAGCATATTGTTTCCCTTTCTAGGAGTCTTACTATTTCGACTATGCCCAAGATTCCGCTGAGCAGGAGGGTATCAATCAGCAGGGTCGTTGCGGAGAAGGGAGGCAGGCACTGCACCTTCAGGGTGTTCCCTGTTTATCCACAAAGTGTGCTCTGCAGCCTCCTTCAGCTCCGTTCTGAGCCATCCCTTTTACACCCTCAACAGAGTCTATGACAAAGGTACTGACACGGCGTTGCTGCATGCGTGGCCAGTGCGTGCAACAAGGCTGCCCAGTATGTGTTCTGCTGGCCAACAGCGGTTTTTGTGAATTGCAACATGTTGCTCAATAACAATCCTCCTAGCTTCCTTTTTCAAAGTTATGTGCTCACAACTAAGTCCAGTTAGTAATTCTTTGTCATTAATTTGGTACCAGTCAATTCTTTTCCTTCCAGTAGCTACGGGTGGAATCCATACACATTCCGATCGGAAAAACACACAAAGCATATATACAAGCAACTTTCACACACATAGAATGCCAAACAATTAAAAACATAAGAACAGTTTATATATCAATATGAAATCTTCTATTACGAATCTTGTGAGCCATTCTCCTCATCTGGCGTCTCTGTCATCTCTGCTTGTTCTGTAAAATCTTGGATCTCCCTATCTCTATCTGTAGTTTCAGAAGTCCTAGCTGGTCTTACATTTCCTGTCGGTAACAAATGGTTTGCTTCGGGTATATATGGTTTTACCCACTTCGCCGGAACCCACAGTGGTCCGTTTCCTGTAAGTAAACACATATATCCCCTGCCTGTTACTTTTAATTCTACTGGTCCTTCCTATTTCCCTGTTTTTAAATCTTTATAGAGTACTAGGCCTTGTGTTTTTTCTTTCCAGAATGAGCTCATTCCTTTACTGTGTACCAGCATAGGCGGCTCATCACTGTTTCCCACCAGCCGTAAAAAGTTCAGGACATACAACGCTTTCATTAATCGATCGCTGGGCAGCCAGCCCTGAGTTCCCCCTTTTTGTTTTAACAACATGGTCTTTAAAGTGTGGTGGGAGCGCTCAACAATGGCTTGACCAGTGGGGGAATGAGGTATCCCAGTGCGGTGAGTGATACCCCAGCGATTGCAAAAACGAGCAAAGCAAAGTGAAGCATAAGCGGGTCCGTTATCTGTCTTAATTTCATGCGGAACCCCTAGAACTGCAAAGCAAGCGTATAAATGCCACTCGACATGTCGCATGGTCTCTCCAGTTTGTGTGGTGGCCCAAATTGCCATAGAATAGGTGTCTATACAGACATGCACATATTTCCAGTGTCCAAACTCTGTTACGAGTAACATCCATCTGCCATAGCTGGAGCGCATGCAGTCCTCGTGGATTGATACCTTGACCAAGACCAAAACCTAGTTTCTGACAGGAAGCACAGGACTTTACTATGCCTTGTGCATCCGCTAAGGGGATATGAAATTGTCTCTGGAGCACCTTGGCTGACTGGTGGAAAAAGTCATGAGATATACGAGCCTGTTGGAAGGCATCTATAGGTGGTCCCGTCCATGCAGGTGCCACTAATTGATCAGCACGGTTATTGCCAATTGCTAAGCCCTGTTGAGTTAGATGACTACGTATATGCTTGATAAAGTATGGAACAGAGCGCATATTTAGTAAGTGTAACAGCTGACCCAACAACTTGCTTAAGACTGGGTTAGATATTGCCTTTATCATAGCCCGTTCTAATCAACGTACTATACCTACCACATATAAGGAATCTGAAACAATATTGATAGGTTGCTGAGTCCAGTTTGAAAATGTCCATACTACTGCTTGCAGTTCGAGAGTCTGTAATGAGTCCTTCGGGCCTCCTTCGATGACATGTTCCTCCCAGGCACCTGATAAAGATTGCCACGTACTAACAGCCTTTTTTGATTTCCGTCCTGCATCAGTGAATATTGTAAGTCCTTCTACAGGAACCTCCGACAATTGTGGAGTTGAAACAAAATCTTGGTCAGTTAAAAATGTTAAAATTTTGTGAGCAGGAAATTGATTACATAGTTGACCTGAAAATTCACATAGTGCCGTCTGTAATTCTAAAGAGTGTCGCAAATTCCATTCCAGCCAGACAGATGCGATTGGCAATACTATTATTTCTGGATCTTTCCCTGCTATTTCTAATAGATGCGTCCGTCCCTTCATTATCAGAAGGGCAAACAATTCTATTCTTGTTGTGACAGTTTTGTGCGGTTGCATGGGTAGGAAAACCCATTCCAAAATTGATAAAGGGTCCTTTTTTGATTTGTCCCATTGCATAAAAAGAGCAAATGGATACTTTCTCTTTTGACTAGAATTGACAACTACTAATGTTATTGGTTCATCTTTGACAAACCTTGATCCATACTGAGAAGTTAATTTCGCTGAAATTGTTTGCAAAGCTATTTTTTGGGTTGGTCCAATTTCTCTAGATTCATTTGCATGGCTGCTTGTCCCCAATAACTGAATTAGAGGACTTAGGTCATCATTTGTAATTCCACAAATATTACGTATCCACTGAATTTCACCGACCAGCTTTTGTACATTCGACAACGTTTTAATGTTTGTTTTCAGTTCAATCTTTTGTGGTCTTATCTGGGATTCTGTGATAATCCATCCCAGATAATGCCACGGTGCCTTTTCTTGAACTTTCTCCGGAGCAATTTTTAGTCCCTTTCCTTCCAGCTGTGTAATAAGTTCAGGTATAAGCGTTTTGGCTTCAAGTTCTTCCCCAGCAATTAATATATCATCCATATAATAATATATTAAGTACTGTGGGTATCTTTTCCGAATTGGATCTAAGGCCCATGCAACGAACATCTGGCATATTGCAGGTGAATTTTTCATGCCTTGCGGCAACACAACCCAATGATATCTTTTTGCTGGCTCGGCTCTATTTACAGCAGGTACCGTAAACGCAAAACGTTCCGCATCATCTGGATGTAATGGTATTGTGAAAAAACAATCTTTTAAGTCAATTACTAACAACTTCCACTTTTCTAGGATCATTGATGGGGACGGTAAACCTGGTTGTAAGGTTCCCATGTCCTCCATAATTGCATTGACTGCATGTAGATCATGCAACAATCTCCACTTTCTGCTCTTTTTTGGTATTATGAAAATTGGGGTGTTCCAGGGACTTGTTGATGGCACAATATGGCCTGCACACAACTGTTCGTATACTAATTCCTGAACTTTGAGCAGCTTTTCTTGGGAGAGCCGCCACTGATCAATCCACACTGGGTCGTTCGTTTTCCAATGTAATTTGAGGACAGGCTGCTCCCCAGTGGCCGCAGCTAAAAAAGCCGGGTCACGATCTGTGCTTTCATCTGGCTCAACAAGTCTCTACCAACCAATGTGATTGATGTATTCATGACATATGGCTTAGTAGATACCTGCGCACCATCTGGAAAAATGAATGAAATCACATATTGGCTGATTCTGGTGGATTGAGTTCCCCCAATACCAAATACTCCTAATTGTGAATCAAGGGTCGGCCAATGGGCTGGCCAATTGTGTGCAGCTATGATTGTGACATCAGCACCTGGATCAATTAACATTTTCCTTGTTATTTTAACACCGTCTGGCCCTAACATTGTTACCATCATTTCGGGTTTTGTCCTTTTCAAATCCAAAGCAAAATATACCTCTGGTTGCCCAGTGGAGCCAAATCCTCCTTCTCCTCGTTCAACATCATCAGATAAAGGCACGCAGCTATGGAAAGGCACTAATTGAGCAATTTTACTGCCCTTTGGAATAAAAACAGGTGGAGTTAATGTGTAAACCATGATCTTAATAATCCCTGTGTAGTCTGCATCAATAACTCCTGGTAGAACAAAAATGCCTTGACGTGATGTAGATGAACGACCAACTAGTAAAGATGATAACCCCTCCCCTAGTGGTCCCTTTACGTTTGTGTCTATTACTACTACCTTGTCAGATACGAGTGTTGAATCTACTGCGGTTTCCACATCCGCTCCAGCACTTCCTGCGGTGGCGGCACGGAGGGAACAAATTCCTGACTTTGGATCTGGCTTAAATTCAGACTTGATAATGGTGTTGCCCCCTGATTTACTATCATCGCGCGCAGGGCTGGCGCGCTCGGTTTCCAGTTACCCTGCATCCGGCACTCGTAGGTATTATGATAATCCATTTTGCAATTTTTGCACCATTTCCTGCTACCCTGTTGCTGCTGTTGTTGTGGCTGTTTACATTGGTTTCTGTAGTGGCCTAATTTCCCACAATTGAAGCATTTCTTTTGCTTGGCTCCTCCCCCTTTTTTCTCTAACAGAGGACGAACAGCACCATATACCACAGCAGCAACTAGAGATGCAGGACCAGTGGTGCGTTCTATAACTTCTAACATATCTGCCACTTGGGCATCTCTAGGTAATGTGCTTATGACCCTTTTTGCTTTATCATTGGCATTCTCAAAGGCAAACATTTTAAAGACTTGTTCCTTCATTGTGTCATCTAAATCAGGATGACTTCGAACAGCCTGATGTAAACGATCAATAAAGGAAGGAAAACTGATGTGCGGAAACAGACTCCACAACTTGGAAAGTTGTAAAGTAGGTATGTTTATTGCAGCGCTGGGTGCACGGGGGATCGCTCCACCACAAACATGCACACCCGCCGTAGCAGTTTTTCTTGTATTTATACAGACATATTCATCACCCCCTCCCCCAAAAGGGCAGTCTCTCCCTGGAGATCATTTCCATAGCCCCCGCCTCAGGATCCGCCTCAGGCTCCTCCTTGACACGCCTCCTGGTGGTCGTGGGCAGGGGTCTTTGGGATGAAGGCCGTAGGTCTTCCTCGCTGTGTGTTTTCACTTCTTCCCTAAAACTCTAAAACTCTTGTTTTAGCTGGGCCTGTAGAGCCAAACCGTTTCCCTGGCCTTGAGTGGACACCTGGTTGTCTCCTACTTGTTATTGCTTGAAGACAAATGTTAGTTCTTGTTAGTCCTTATCTCTCCTATCTGTCTGTTTTTCTCCCTATGGGTCACGAGTTACAACCTTGCCATCATTTATTTTGTCTCTCTTACCGGCCTTCTTTTCGGGTAGTTAGTGTTTCAAAGCAGGGATTAGTATTTGATAACTTCTAGCAATTCACAGAGCTATTTCACAGAGCTATGTATTTCCCAGAGTCTTATGCCTATTCTTATACCTATCCATAGAAATAATAGCTAATATAGTCTTATGTAGTCTTATGCCTACTCCTATACCTATCCCCGTATCAAACTTTCCTGGGGGCCTTGTTTAATATTTGCAAAGGAATATACTTTCCCCGGTTCTCTAATTGAAATCATTGTTTGGTAAGCTAATTGCTGTGACAACTGCAATACTTCTGCCAGAAAGCCTTGTCGTAATGTCGTGTTTGCAAAAGGACCTTGGCCCATCAGCATTTGCGTTTGAATGCCATATAGAGGGTCTCCCTGCTGCCGCTGCCGAGGTCGTGCAGCTTCATGGTCACATAGTTGCTGCCAGGCCCTGGAGAACAAAAGCTGCTGAGAAGGGGACAAAAGAATATTAGCGACTTTTTGTGAGTCATGTGGTATCAGCACATCTGCTGTGAAAATAAATTGTAACAGTTGTTGAGTATAACTGGATTGAAGCCCATATTGTGATACCGCAGAACGCGCCTGTCCTAGTTTTAGCTGGGACAGAGTTTTTTAACAGCCAGAAGAGCTCCGTGTTTTGGTTTTACTCAGAGGCTCACTCTGAGAAGAATGTTGATAGCAAGCTGATGTTTGTGGTTGGAAGTGAAACTCCAAGGACTTTTCAGTGTGGAGCAAGTGGATCGCGCTGATCACACAAAGAGCTCGGATAGGAAACCTCAATCGCCCAGGAATTTTGGAAGTGATCACTAACTGGGCTGAAGGTAAAGGCTTTGGAATGTCACCAGAGGAGGAGGAGGTGACACGTGCTGAGGAGGCTCCACCTTATAATGAACTATCAGACAATGAGAAGAAATACGCTCTGTTTACCGACGGATCCTGTCGCCTTGTAGGAAAACATCGAAAATGGAAAGCTGCTGTATGGAGTCCTACTCGACGGGTCGCAGAAGCTACTGAAGGAGAAGGCGAATCAAGTCAGTTCGCAGAAGTGAAAGCCATCCAACTGGCTTTAGACATCGCTGAACGAGAAAAGTGGCCAATGCTCTATCTCTATACCGACTCTTGGATGGTAGCAAATGCCCTGTGGGGATGGCTACGGCAATGGAAGCAGAGCAGCTGGCAACGCAGAGGTAAACCCATCTGGGCTGCCCCGTTGTGGAAAGACATTGCTGCTCGAGTAGAGAAGCTGATTGTAAAAGTACGACATGTAGATGCCCATGTACCCAAGAGTCGGGCCACAGAAGAACATGAAAACAATCAACAGGTGGATCAGGCCGCCAAGATTAAAGTGGCTCAGGTGGATCTGGACTGGCAACATAAAGGTGAAAAATTTCTAGCTCGTTGGGCCCATGATGCCTCAGGCCATCAAGGAAGGGACGCCACATACAAATGGGCTTGCGATCGAGGGGTGGACCTAACTATGGACACTATTGCAGAGGTGATCCATGAATGTGAAACGTGTGCTGCAATCAAGCAAGCCAAGCGGTTGAAACCTCTTTGGTATGGAGGGCGTTGGTTGAAATATCAATATGGAGAGGCTTGGCAAATTGACTATGTCACAATTCCACAAACTCGCAGTGGCAAGCGTTACGTGCTTACAATGGTGGAAGCGACCACTGGATGGCTGGAAACCTATGTTGTGCCCCATGCCACCGCCCGGAACACTATCTTGGGCCTTGAAAAGCAAGTCTTGTGGCAGCATGGCACCCCAGAAAGAATTGAGTCAGACAACGGGACTCATTTCCGTAACAATCTTATAGACACTTGGGCCAAAGAGCATGGCATCGAGTGGGTATATCACATCCCCTATCATGCACCAGCTTCTGGGAAGATTGAACGATATAATGGATTGCTAAAAACCACACTGAAAGCAATGGGTGGTGGAACCTTCAAACATTGGGATACGCATTTAGCAAAAGCCACCTGGTTAGTCAACACTAGAGGATCTGCCAATCGAGCTGGTCCTGCGCAATCAGAACTTCTACATACTGTAGAAGGAGATAAAGTCCCTGTAGTGCACATGAGGAATATACTCAGGAAGACAGTTTGGGTTATTCCTGCCTCGGGTAAAGGTAAACCCATTCGTGGGATTGCTTTTGCTCAGGGACCTGGGTGCACTTGGTGGGTGATGCAGAAGGACGGGGAAGTCCGATGTGTACCTCAAGGGGATTTGATGTTGGGTGAAAATAGATGATAAAATGAAGGGAATTGCGTGATATTAATTGCTGAATAACCCTGTCCCTGCATACCATCCTTGCTATGGTTGTCACGTTGTACTAATGTCATTATATTAAGAATCATCCAGGTTAATGAAGAATGAACTTCGTCAGAATCCAAACACCCAGCAACTTCTTCGAGATCAACATCTTCAACCTGCAGACGGCGGCTGGATACACCAACTACGAGCTCCAGATGCCACACACAACAAAGACTACGTGTCATCTGTTCTACCGACTGAGCGAATTCCACGTCATCTTTCCTGCCCTGAGAGACTGCTGTAACAGATGAAGACACATTTTGGAGGGATGACCCATGGCTAAGGGAATAGTATATATGTAAGGTTTGAGCACGACGTGCATGGTATGGAATAAGGGGTGGATACTGTCCTAGTTTTAGCTGGGACAGAGTTTTTTAACAGCCAGAAGAGCTCCGTGTTTTGGTTTTACTCAGAGGCTCACTCTGAGAAGAATGTTGATAGCAAGCTGATGTTTGTGGTTGGAAGTGAAACTCCAAGGACTTTTCAGTGTGCCGGAGTGCAGGAACACGGTGGGACAAGGGGGACACGATTCCCCCTTGTGATTTGTGGTGGAACTTAAGATTGAGGGCCAAACCAGCCAATTAGTATTCCATATCATGCAGCGTCATGCCCAGTATAAAAGCAAGGGTCAGCCAGGAAGAAGGGCTTTTGCGCTTTGGCTCTTTTGCACTTTTGCTCTTTTGCGCTTGCTGCGCTGTTGCTCTGCTGTTTTTCTTTCTTTTTTCTCTCTGTCTCTCTCTCTCTCTCTGCCCCTCTCTATTTTGGGGCCTCGCATTCGTCCGGGATTGCAGCTTCGGGACAAGACGGGCTTCGTATACAAGGGGGTAGTGAGCAACTATACTGTATTAAATCACCTGTATTAAATCATTCTTATCTCAACCCACGGGTTTCCCGTTTATCCTTTAATTCTCTCCCTCATTCCTGGGGGTGGGGGAGGGGGAGTGACCAGCTGTGTGTGGGGGGGGGGAAGTTTTCAACCTAACCCACGACAGCACCTTTTCTAAAATTTTCCAGTCAAAAGGTTCCCACCTTCTATTTCCCCCATGGTCTGTGATAATGGGAAAGGCACATGGCAAAAAATTTCCTTCGATTAAGGCTTCACGAATAACTCCCTTCCATCTTCTGCTTCTCTCTTATTCGTCTGGTGGCACAAAGGGTGGTGGGGCAGTCGGCACAAATAGGTGTTGCATAGGCATCGGTGGTGACAAAGGCGTAGCAAAAGGATTAGGTGTATTGTGGACTGTAGTATCTGAAGAATATTGTGGATTATTGTTGTCATCGGCATCTGATGTCTTCAACTCCGACAGCTTGTCCATAACTTGTTGCAAGACTTCTTCAAAAAGTTCTTTTTTCTGTTGTTCTCCCAATAAAATTAGCGGGGGCATGGGTTCCTCCCCTAGGTGAAGCTCTGAACGGAGCCCAGGTCGGAGCTGTGGGTGGGGCTCTGGGCGGGGCTGTGGGCAGGGCTCTGGGCGGAGCTGTGGGCAGAGCTGTGGGGGGGGCTCTGGGCGGGGCTCTGTGAGGTCAGGATAGAGGCGGGACTTAGGTCGACAAGACGGTCCACCTATTTCCATGCCCCTTTGTAGTTCTTCCGCCTTCTCTTCCGGGACGCTTTGTTGAACAAACGTGCTGTCGCCATTTTGGTTGCCACCATCTTGGCTGTCGCCATCTTGGCTGCCGCCATTGTGGCGCAGTTCCTCTTTTAAGGGTGTGGTCCCTATAGGGTCCCTTTTTTCTCCCGAATCCGTGGTTTCTACCTTGGTAGCAGAAGGCAAGGGTGGTGCTAGAGGCACAGAAATTCGCGTAGAAAAGATAGAGGAAGTGTTCGTAGTTGTCAGTAAAGAATCAGTAGAAGAAGGAGGGAAGGCAGCAAAAGCAGCAGCAGCAACAGTTCATTTGGCTTTCATGCTATGCAACGTTTCTTTAATTGACTTCCACAGGGTAGCATATTTATTCGCCTCCTTTGCGCCCACTCCCCCCAAGCTGATATCATCCCATAGCTCTCTGCCTATGGCTTCCCACGTAGAGAGTTCAAAAGCAACTCCTACTGTGGGGATCAAGTCTCTGTTCCAAGCCCACAATAGCAGCCCTTTAAGAGCTGAGGATTCATATTTAAATTTTCTCACAGAGAGCATATGTTGGAGCAGATTTAGGATAGCCTTTTGTTGCTTATCCAACCCCATCTGTCTCCCCGGCCGCTCACCTATCCTCCTAGGCGAGATTACAGTGTCGATCCAGCAACTAGAACGAGGTGCACCTTTTTCCACTTAGTGACTACGCAGGTCACTGCTCATTCCGCCGGGGCAGCGGATCATTCGACCGGCCTTCCACCCTCTTCCTTGCCAAGTCTCACAACTTTGTCATGAGGAATCTGAGGGTCCCTACTCTGGGCGCCAATTGCGGGAGATGAAAGAGGACACCAGACATGATCAATGTGATCAAACAAGTGAACCTATCTTTATTTACATTCAGCGTGTTTTATAACCTTGCAAGCAAATAGCCCACCTCTTAGTGTGATTGGTTGTACCGAAGGAAGCAGCATCACTATAGTGTCCATTTTTCCGTTCCGCATCCAGGGGTTGTCCACGTCTCCCCGCAGCTCTGCAGCTCTTCCGCATTCCAGCATATGTCATCAGGAAAGGCTGGATTGTTCACCTGTCCGTTAACCCTTAGATATCCTCCGACATGTTTATATCACAGCATTCAGTTTTTCAGGTTCTTTACAGGCAAATGGCAAGTTTAAACTAAAAGACACCACAGGTTTGCACCACTAATACTCAAAATTCACAGAAAGTAGCCCTGATAAGAGCACAAGTAAATACAAAACATGAGAGCTATATCACTTATTTTGAGATATACATAGAATCATAGAATGGTTAGGGTTGGAAGGGACCTAAAAAATCATCTAGTTCCAACACCCCTGCCATGGGCAGGGAAACCCTCCACTACACCAGGTTGCCCAAAGCCTCATCCAACCTGGCCTTGAACACCTCCAGGGATGGGGCAGCCACAACTTCTCTGGGCAACCTGTTCCAGTACCTCACCACCCCCAATGTAAAGAATTTCTTTCTTATATCTAACCTAAATCTGCCCTCTTTCAGTTTAAATCCATTGCCCCTTGTCCTATCACTACACACCATTGTAAAAAGTCCATCTCCAGCTTTCCTGTAGGCCCCCTTTAGGTACTGGAAGGCTGCTATAAGATCACCCTGAAGCCTTCTCTTCTCCAGGCTGAACAGCCCCAACTCTCTCAGCCTGTCTTCATAGCAAAGGTGCTCCAGCAATTGAATCATCTTCGTGGCCCTCCTCTGGACTTGTTGCAGTAGCTCCATGTCCTTCTTATGTTGGGGACTCCAGAACTGAACACAGTATTCTAGGTGGGGTCTCACGAGAGCTGAGTAGAGGAGCAGAATCACTTCCCTCAACCTGCTGGCCACACTTCTTTGGATGCAGCCCAGGATATGATTTGCTTTCTGGGCTGCCAGTGCACATTGCCGGCTCATGTTGAGCTTCTCATCCACCAGCACTCCCAAGTCCTTTTCCTCAGGGCCGCTCTCAATCCATTCTCCGCCCAGCCTGTACTTGTGCTTGGGATTGCCCCGACCCACATGCAGGACCTTGCACTTGGCCTTGTTGAACTTCATGAGGTTCTCACAGGCCCACCTCTCCAGCCTGTCAAGGTCCCTCCGGATGGCATCCCTTCCCTCCAGCGTGTCCACAACACCACACAACTTGGTGTCATCTGCAAACTTGCTGAGGGTGCACTCGATCCCACTGTCCATGTCACCAACAAAGATGTTAAATAGCACTGGCCCCAGTACTGACCCCTGAGGAACACCACTCGTCACTGGCCTCCACTTGGACAACGAACCGTTGACCACAACTCTTTGAGAGCGACCATCCAGCCAATTCCTTATCCACCGAGTGGTCCATCCATCAAAACCATGTCTTTCCAGTTTAGAGACAAGGATGTCGTGTGGGACAGTATCAAATGCTTTGGATAAGTCCAGGTAGATGATGTCAGTTGCTCTTCCCCTATCCATCAATGCTGTAACCTCATCATAGAAGGCCACCAAATTAGTCAGGAAGGATTTGCCCTGAGTGAAGCCACGTTGGCTGTCACCAATCACCTCCTTGTTTTCTGTATGCCTTAGCAGAGTTGCCAGGAGGACTGAGGCAAAGAAGTCGTTGAGAACCTCAGCCTTATCCATATCCTGGGTGGCCAGGTCCCCTGCTTCCTTCCGGAGAGGGCCTACATTTTCCCTCAATCTCTTTTTATCACTGACATATCTATAGAAGCCTTTCTTGTTGCCCTTGATGTCCCTGGCCAGATTTAACTCTATCAGGGCTTTAGCTTTCCTAACCTGATCTCTGGCTGCTCGGACAATCGCTCTGTATTCTTTCCAGGCTACCTGTCCTTGCTTCCACCCCCTATAGGCCTTCTTTTTGTGCCCGAGTTGGTCCAGGAGCTCCTTGTTCATCCATGCAGGCCTCGGGGTGTTCCTACCTGACTTTCTCTTTGTTGGGATGCACCGCTCCTGAGCTTGGAGGAGGTGATCCTTGAATATTAACCAGCTTTCTTGGGCCCCTCTTCATTCCAGGGCCTCATCCCATTGTACTCTAGCGAGGAGATCCCTGAGGAGGCCAAAGTCTGCTCTCCTGAAATCCAGGGTAGTGAGCCTGCTATGCACCCTCCTTGCTTCTTTAAGTATCTTGAATTCTACCATTTCATGATCGCTGCAGCCACGGCTGTCCTTGAGTTTCACGTTCCCCACCAGCCCTTCATTGTTCGTGAGAACTAGGTCCAGCAAAGCACCTCTCCTCGTTGGTTCCTCTACCACTTGGAGAAGGAAGTTATCATCCATGCATTCCAGGAACCTCCTGGATTGCCTATGCCCTGCTGTGTTGTCCTTCCAACAGATATCAGGGTGGTTGAAGTCCCCCATGAGGACCAGGGCTCGTGAACGTGAGGCAGCTCCTATCTGTCTGTAGAGGGCCTCATCCACCCAGTCCTCCTGGTCAGGTGGTCTGTAGCAGACCCCCACTACTACGTTCCCTGTCCCTGATCCGCCTTTAATCCTAACCCATAAGCTCTCAGTTGGGACCTTATTCATCCCCAGGTGCAGCTCCATGCACTCTAGCTGGTCCTTGACATAGAGGGCAACTCCTCCTCCTCTTCTCCCCTGCCTATCCTTCCTAAAGAGCCTGTACCCTTCTATTCTGACACTCCAGTCATAGGATTCATTCCACCACGTCTCCGTGATGCCAATAAGATCATATCCCAACAGGCGCGCACACACTTCTAACTCCTCTTGTTTATTCCCCATGCTGCGCGCATTGACATAAAGGCATTTAAGTTGGGCCCCAGATGAATCTGACTTCCCAGCTGGAGCAGCTGGAATTCCCTTCTTCTGTTCTACAGGTACTTCCACCGTATCTTTATCATTCTTGATATTACCCCCCTCCCCCTTCAAATCTAGTTTAAAGCCCTGTCAATGGGCCCTGCTAGCTTTTGCGCTAAGACCCTCATTCCCCTCTGAGAAAGACAAGTCCTGTCTGGTGCCAGTAGTTCTGGTGCCATGTGACCCATGCCATTGTCAAAAATCCAAAATTGTGGCAATGACACCAGCCACAGAGCAACTTATTAATTGATTGAATGCACTTGCTTCTTCCAGTGTCATTGCTCACAACTGGAAGGATGGAAGAAAAGATTACCTGTGCCTCAGATCTTCTTACCAGCTGTCCCAGGGTCCTGAAATCTCTCTTGATCAACTGTGGACTCCGTGTTTTGGTTTCGTCTCCACCCACATGGAAGAGTAGTAAAGGATAGTAGTCTGTGGGCTGTACTAGGAAGTTTCCTAGTGACGTCTTTAACCTGGGCTCCAGGGAGGCAGCAGACTTCCCTCAGAGCAGGGTCAGCCCAACATATTGGACCTTCCATCCCCTTCAGATCGGAGTCACCTATAACTACTACCCTTCTTTTCTTCCCTGTGGAGGCAGTCTTGATACAATGGGTAGCCCTCTCTGACCCTGGTGACACCTCCAGTGCAGATGGTCCCTCAGCTTCACCATCCATCAACGGGCCTTCCACCTCCAGAGCCTCATACCTGTTGTGCAGGGGCACCTGGGGAGCTGAGGTAGGCAAGGAGCAGGGGGGTCACCCATTGCCCTGAGCACAGACTTCTTTCCATTCGTGGTTCACCTTTGACCTACTGTACTCTGCTGTGTGGGGTGAGGAATCAGAATGCCCTTTGTTTTAGGTTGCCTTTTCTGGGTCTTCCTGTTTATGTTCTTGCTTCAGGTCAGGCAGTGCCCGACGCTTTTGATTTTTCTCTTTCTTAGGCTCCTTGATACTTCTCAGCCTTTCTACTTTCTCCTGCAGTTCTGCAACCATGTTAAGCAGATCTTCCACCTGGTCACACCTCACACAGCTGTTCTCACTACTCAGGCACTCCCTACAGCCTGAGACCTGGACAGCCATGTCCCTCTGTGGGAGCTCTGTCTGCGCTCCCACACCCCTCTTGCCAGGTGTGAAGGTCTTCGCCTTCCGCCAGGTGGTCACCATGGCTGAGTTTTTCTGAGAAGGTGACAGGTGACTACTAAACCTCCCTCTCGAGCAGCAGCCTGACTGACTGCACCCTTCTCTCATGCCCTGCCATGCAAACTGCCATGCCACACCCTGTTCGCGTTTTTAAGCTGTTAGTGAGCTTGCTGAGCACCCTCCTTGCCTCCCTAAGAATCTTGAACTCCACCATTTCATGGTCACTGCAGCCAAGGCTGTCCTTGAGCATCACGTTCCACACCAGCCCCTCCTTGTTGGTGAGAACAAGGTCCAGCATAGCACCTGTCGTGGGTTAGGCTGAACCCCCACACACAGCCCATCACTTCCCCCCTCCCCCACCCCCAGGAATGAGGGAGAAAATTAAAGGATAAACAGGAAACCCGTGGGTTGAGATAAGAACAATTTAATACAGATGATTTAATACACAGGGTAGATGCTCACCACCCCCTCCTATGCGAAGCCCGTCTCGTCCCAAAGCTGCAATCCCAGACGAACGCGAGGCCCCGAAATAGAGAGGGGCAGAGAGAGAGATAGTACTCCAAGGGTGGGAGTACTGGGAGAGAGAGAAAAAGAAAGAAAAACAATAGAGCAAATGCACAGCAAGCGCAAAAGAGGCGAAAGAGCCAAAGTGCAAAAGCCCTTCTTTCCAGCTGACCCTCACTTTTATACTGGGCATGACGCTGCATGATATGGAATTCTAATTGGCCAGTTTGGCCCTCAATCTTAAGTTCCACACAAATCACAAGGGGAATCGTGTCCCCCTTGTCCCAGCTATGCTCCCCACTTATCCCACCATGTTTCTGCACTCCAGCACGCTGAAAAGTCCTTGGAGTCTCAAACATCAACTTGCTATTAGCATTCTTCTCAGAGCAAGCCTCTGAGTAAAACCAAAACACGGAGCTCTTCTAGCTGTTAAAAAGAAGAGCTAACTGTCCCAGCTAAAACTAGGACAGCACCTCTCCTGGTTGGTTTCTCTATCACTTGGAGAAGGAAGTTATCATCAATGCATTCCAGGAACCTCCTGGATTGCTTCTGTCCCTCCAACAGATATCAGGGTGGTTCAAGTCCCCCATGAGGACCAGGGCTCATGAATGTGAGGCTGCTCCTATCTGTCTATAGAGGGCCTCATCCACTTGGTCTTCCTGGTTAGGTGGCCTGTAGCAGACCCCCACTACAATGTCATCTGTCCCTGCCCTCCTTTTAATCCTGACCCATAAGCTCTCAGTTGGCTCCTCATCCATCCCCAGGTGGAGCTCCATGCACTCCAGCTGGTCATTGACATAGAGTGACACCTCCTCCTCTTCTCCCCTGCCTGTCCTTCCTAAAGAGCCTTTATCCTTCCATTTTGTCACTCCAGTCATAGGATTCATCTCACCACATCACTGTATTGCCAATAAGATCATATTCCTGCAGGTGCGCACACACCTTTAACTCCTCTTGTTTATTCCCCATGCTGCATGCATTTGCATAGAGGCATTTAAGTTGGGCATCTGATGAATCTGAAGTGTAACATGTATTAACAGCTTTAATTATGTGCAGCTGCAAAATCATGCAGTAACTAAAATGACTGAGTTCACAACACTGAATATTTTTCTCTTACTTTCTCTATTCTGGTTACAGATGATATTTATTTGAATTACAAGGTATATTTGCACAGGAACTTTAGTGCAAAGACTCAGGTTTAAAACAGTTGTGACTTGAAGTCTAAAAAATGAAGTTAAAAATTTCTAATCAATGGAGTTATATCTCCACTGATATAAGTAATTTCCTTCCCAATAGCTTGAATTAGCAACAATACAAACTAAGCCCCACAGTCAGATCAAAGTTGAGGGAAATCTGGGTCTAAGCAGAGCTCTCTCACATGGGGCTTTCCTTATTTGCAAATGTGACCCCACACGGATCCAGTTGCAGGATCCATGCTTTTCAAACAGATTAGCTTTTTCTGTTGAAACATTTGTAGCCATAACACTAACCAGTGAAAACAATTTATCAGCCTCTCAGTGTCATATCAGTTGACAATTCCTGGTTCAAATGCATCTCAGATCCCATCTCTTTGAGCACACACAGTCATAGAAATCAACTAGCTAATTAAATAATCTCATAGCATTATAATGAGAATAGTTTGTTGATTACTGCTTTTTTTTGAGTAGAGATAGGAGATTTTGTAAGGAATTCTTTTCTCCAGCCTTATGTTCTTGCTTTATCTAATTCACCAGTTATTTGTGTACAAACAAAATACTCTTATGCACTTTCATCCATTAAAATCTAGGAGATAGCAAGCAAAATATCTCTCAGAAGTCACCTGCTCAGGTCTCTGAGTTCCTGTTCTGCTATTAAATAGCCCAAATTATATTTTATCATCTGTTAAGTCCCACGTAAGGCTCCGTCACCTCACAATAATGGTTGCAGGAGACACAGCTACAGTGTTGGCTGTCCCCAGTGGAGGAAACAGCATTAGCAGTATCCCTCACAAAGTTGCTCAGGAGAAAGCAAATCTCAGTGAATTAGAGGGCAAATTATCTACTATCCTTTTGGCTATTATTTTATCAAGCATAAAACAGGGCACAGATCACTACATAAAACATTATTTTGGAGGAGTATTTTGTAGTAAGCCCCTGGTTTTCGGTTCTGTGCTCATCATTGCATAAGGCCGTCTCTGTACAGCACTGTAGAAACAGGCAACCAGGCCAGCTTGGAGAAACATTATGGCATGGTACTTTGGGATGTTCTGAAAGTTTTTGAACTCCAAATTTCAATAATTAATTTTATTTATGCTATGAGTATATGATGTGACCCTTCACTGAACCTTTATTTTATAATCACAAAACACATTCCTGGATAATCTCTACATGCAAAGAGTGTGTCATCTATATGCTAACCTTGAGGGAGCAATGACTTTCTAAGCTAGAAACATAAAATAAAATACCGTTACCTATATAAAGGAAGATATACCATATTTAGCTTCTAACTCTTTTTAAAAAATCTCTAGAAATATCCTGTAATCAAGAGCATAGTCAAGAAAGGTGGCTTGGTAAAGCACATCTAGCAATGGGTTCTTTGATACAAAACTGAAGATAATTTCCTCTTCCATTGAAGATATCAATTTTGCTATTGATTTCAGTGGATGAAAGTATCTGATGTAGCTTCCCTTTTCTGACTCTTTCACCAGTCAGCTGTGTGAACATGGGGAGATGAATGCAGCTAAATTCCTTCCTCTCCATCATCTGTTATGTCTGTCTAGGCTGTGAGCTCTCTTATACTGTACAGGGACTTTCTCTGATAAGTTTGAGAAGGGGAAAGCAAAATGGGACCCAGTCCAGCAGAAGCTTCAGGAGCCACTGTGGTATAGGTCAGAACTGTTTTTCATTGCCAAGCATTGGTTTAATTAAGGAAGCACTGCAAATGAAGGCTATATGTTTTTGCAGTTTCTCTGCTTATGTTTTCCCATTCTTAATAATCCTATTCTCTTGTTCCAGAATCCATATTTAAGCATTAATTTATGCTTTTCTTTAGTTGATTAAATAAAGATTCAAACTGTAGCTTGCCAGCAGTCATTTACTGTATTTAATCACTTTTGAATCTTATTCACTCTGAATGACACCAAATAGAAGTGTGAGGTCTTTCTTTGCAGTGGGTCTTCTCACTGACAAGTTACCAAAGAACAGAAGGCAGAAGAAAGCTAGTGTTATTTGTCTGATTGATAGCTAATAAAGCCCTTTCATGAGGACACTTGGAGTGTTGTTGCAGCCTGCAGTCCAATTAGCAGATCCCTTTTAGCACCGTTCTTCTAGATCATCCACCTCTGTGCTATATTAGCCTACTGTAAAAACAAATATAGACAAGCTTTTATACTAATATTTAAAAAAGCTATATGAGAAAGTATAATAAAAGATTCATTACATAAATATGTATGTCTACATATTCACATATATACATTATGTGCATATGAGAAATCAGAGATATGCACACACACATCCATATGTAAATACTTAAAGACCATACTATAATCTGCCTGTGAAATGGTTAACAGGGAAATAAATCAACATTCCTTTCTATGTGTGTTACAAACGTTATCATCTCTAAGTCACATTTTAATTTCATACTTGATGCTTCAGCTCATACAATGTTTTTAGTTAGCAATGATCTATTAAGCTGCTAATTTATATACTGTCATGAAGGCCTCTGTAAATGTTGCTCTATAAATAATAGAGCAGTGATACATAACCACCATCCATGTAACAGCACAGAGTCCACTGCAGCTAATATGAAAGAACTGCTGGTTGCTAGGTGCCAAAATGCTGCCTGCCTGCGGCAGGTTAATGCACGGACTCCGTAGATGTGATACCAGAGACGTTTATTACAATTTACAAGCAGCTTTTATAGATCATTTTTCCAGCCATGATGTTTGCACGCGTCCTTTTCTTAGTTATGATTGGTTACAACCAGTAGTGCATGCGCCTGTTTTAGCTTTGCTGTTGGCTATGCCTAAAAAAGCATTATTTTCTATCTGCTAAGCTGAATGTCAGCTTCTCACACTCCCCGTGCCAGCTTCTCACACTCCCTTTTCCTTTTTATCAGCATTCTTCCTCTTTATCAGTGTTTCCCAACTTCGTCAAGAACACAGGCTTAAATCAAGGTCAAACCCCAACTGTAACTGTGTGTATGATTCCATACCTGCCAATTTAGGAACTGCTATAGTTCTATCTCCCTGCTAAGATGACAAAAGTGTAATTAGAGATTAATCAAGAGCTACATTAGTGCCATAGTTTCCTGCAGACTGACTTTTATTGCTCACCAGCAAAGTGCATCTGCCTATATTTACCAATTGTCTGGAGATTTTAAAATTTATTGTCATATTTACAGGGACAGCTACAGTAAGAGTTATCAAATCATGGAGGAAACTTGGCAAAATGCATATAATTTTCAATTGCAGATATGACTCTCCAATATTTATTTTTTAAACATTCCCCATATGAGAAAGGCTTTACATTTCTTGCTGACACATACTTAATGCACTGAGATGGGAGGAAGAGGGCTTAGACCCAAAACTGTTGTATCCTCTACTGAAGCCTCATTAACATAAAACTTTACACCACTTTTAATATTTTTATTTAATTCTAAGTCTTCTGTAAGCTTCATTTTATATCATATAGACCCTTTGTCTATTTAGATAGTAAGCAACTTCTAGAGCTACTTAAACCTTTAAATACTTTAATCTGTTTATAATTTATCGTATTGCTAAACTATATATTTAGATTCCTAATATATCACCTTGATTATATGACTGACTTAGATATTTCTTGACAGAAAATTAGCATTTACTAGGAAATGGTTGTGCAGGGTTCTTTCTGGCAGATCACTGCATCATGTAATAAAAGCAACAAAACGATTTTGTTCAGAAATTTATTATAATTAAAAGAAATTCTGATTTTATTTTTTGTTTGCAAAGTAGGAACTTTTAAAATTTTCCAGATTTTTCATGGGAAAGATGTTCCATTTCCTGACTAGCACTAGTAATAACATAGAAGACAGATAGGAAAACAGATGGAAAGATTATGGGACTTATCCAAGGTTGCATAACAAATCACTGGTATCTGAGAACAAATCTCAGTCATTCTGTATATTGTGGAAAAACCTGTACTCTCTTTAAATGACATACTACAGATAATATTACTTGAATGTCTGCTCCAAAGCCTACCTAAGAGTCTGAGCAAGCAGTCAGTCCATGTTGAGATCTGTGCTACTGAGTATCCAAGCTCAAGAGTAGATTGATTTGTCAAATAGATTGATTTATCAAAAAATAGATCATGTTAAATGTGGCATAATCACTGGCACATAGGAGAGTAAGTCTAGTATGACAGTAAAAACGTGTGGTATTTCCAACATCTTTACAGGCAAACCAAAAATAACCCACTTCCATTAATGCAATCAATGCTTACAAGCTGAAAAAACAATAAAAAGCACGAAGACAGTAAAAACACTGATTGTGCAACCTACTCTGAGCAATTTCATTTAAACCAAGCACTCAGAACCTGAATACAGGAAAATGCTGTATAAACAACTCTACTGTGAATAGATTAATAGTGTAAAACTCTGCAGTCCAGCATTCCTTCCACAGCAAACCCATTCAACAAAAAAGAACTAAACTCTCTGCATGTGTTATGTTAGTTGGTTAGTAACTGAGGATTCAACTATAAAAACTGTTGTTACTTTTATATATACACAGACACAAGTATATATATAAACCTATATGTAGCGACGGAGGGAAGACCAGGACGCTCAATATGAGTGATCAGCAGGCTTCGATTTTATTGTCAAACGATACCATTTTTATAATCACTTTAATTAGCTCATACATATTGCAAAAGGAAAGCTCATGATTGGTTGATATATTTAAAATCAGTTCCGCCCCTGGCTCCCCATCTGTGTTTGCCTTCTTCCTCTTTTTTATTGTGCCTGTCTGTTTGCAGGCATCCTGTCTGTCTGTAAGCATCTCGTGGTCTTGTAATATTTAGGTTGAAGACAGGACGTTCTTGCTATTTCAGCAATTAAACTAGCTGAGTACTTTGTTTTGCAAGATCTTGTTCAGTTAGCTGACTTATGTCTACGTGACCTCTCTCAGTTAGCCATTCTTCCACAATTCCCCCGTTTTTATTTCGCATAATATACGCTTGAGTGGTTATTTTTATAAAGAGAGCCTTAATACAAGAAAAGATGCAACCCACACAAAGGAGTACTATTATTATTATAACAAGGACCATTATTCCTGTTTGTAAAAAGCTTTTGACCCATCCGTTTAATTCCATCCAGTTTCCTAATGCTTCTAATCCAAAAAATCCAGCGTCCTGTTTGATTTTTTGGAAATGTTGTACGAGGTCTTGAATTTCTTTGTGAATAGATTTGGAATGATCATTCAGGTCCATGCAACACATACCATCAAAGTCCTGACACCCATGCCCATGGGCTAATAATAAGAAATCTACTGCAGCTCTGTTTTGCAGTATTGCATGCTGTACTTCGGAGAGATCTTGAGCAAGAAGTGAGAGGACTCTGCTGGTAGCATTTGCTTGTTTAACTACCCAACATGTCAATTTGTTTATATTATTATGTGCCCTGGCGGCAGCTACACCTGGGGCAAAAATTGAAGCGAATATGGTTTCCCATGCATTCCACAATTCTACTTCATCATTACAGCTGGAAGATAAAGTTTCAGTGGTGTCTCTTTTATAGCGGTACCTGTGTGTTGTGTTAGGGTGCCGCAGTGGAGTTCCCAGACTGAGTTGCCCAAGTGTGCACGGTCCCCCTCGTGGATATGTGGGGATACCGGACCAGGCGCGATTGCCACATATTAAAAAGTACCCTTGTGGAAGGCGCCGGGGTGATGAGGTACCAAAGGCAGGATGGGTTTTGTTAAGAACTACTGTCTGGCACCAGGTGGTTTGCCATTGTGTCTCATTACCAATGGGAGACAGAATGGTTGGTGCAGTTTTATCGTTTGAATCTACACCTTTTCCAATATATATACAGAAACTAGCATTGATCGAGTCTACCAAATCAATTTCTTGGGGTTCTGGGCCTATTGGGAGTCTCCAAACCCAATCATCATATTTTTCAAATATGCTTTTAAGATTTTGGTTGAAAGAATTGAATTTCGTTGTATTGCTTATGTTATACTGTGTTCTTAGCTCTGACATGGAGCGGTTAAAGGGCTCAAGGCTCCCATTTAGTGGTACACCTATTAGGCAAGTTACAAAAGGAGAAGAGGGGCTTGCTAAGCTTGCGCAAAAACTAGTTGTATTAAGCGAGCGGGCTAAGGTGACCCAGAGATTTTCTCTTGGATCAAAAATGCTGTTTTGAAGCGTATAAGCGTTGCATGTTATTAGGCAAATAAGATATAATTGGCTTACCAACGACGCCATTTCTTTCGTTTCCACTTAAACCGTTTTGCACACTTTAACTTTGTCTGTTCCCACTCTTCCTCCTCAACTGACCAAGAGGCGGGTACTAGGCACTCTCTGCTACACTCTTTTTGCAAGAGTAGCAATTCCCGAGCTTGATTACGTACTATATGGTACCAATTATAGTAACTAACCCAGTAATTGTGGGCATCTGGTAAATCGTGTCCTGTAACCAACAAAATTCTACTTGCTCTTTTTTCTTCTTCAAAACACTGTTCACACCAACGGTTGGCTCGAAACAGTCGATACCACCACTTCCGTTCACAGGTGTAGCATACGCACAGAACCCAAGGGTCACAGGTGGCACAGACGTGGCATTTGATTTGCGCTTTTGGCGTCTCAAGGGGTAAGGTCATCTACGGGGGTCTCAGGCTGTTGACTTCTGTGGCTTCCAGCAGCTCCCACCGCAGGCTTTACCCAGCGACTCGGAACCCAGATGTTTCCTGTAGCGGTAGAGACACATACATAACCACGTCCTAGATATATCACTTTTACCGGACCTAACCATTGACCCGTGAGTGCGTCTTTATAAAGGACCCTCATGTCTAACGGTTTGGGTGGCTTGTTTTCAGAATAGTGTTTGACCACAGGGGGGTCATTACTTTCCCCAAATATGCATAAATGATTTAAGACAAAGAGTGCCTTCTGTACCCGTTCTCTAACATCTGCAACATCCTTGAACTTTGTCAGATACCGCTTGATCGTCCCATTTGCTCTTTCTACAATTGCTTGCCCTGTAGGGGAGTGGGGGATGCCGGTAGTATGGGTAATGTTCCACATTTGCATAAAGTCTTTTAATGACTTACTGCAATATGCGGGTCCATTATCTGTCTTAACTACTTTTGGTACCCCCAACACTGCAAAGCAGCTGGTTAAGTGTCGCTTTACATCTCGCACCTTTTCTCCCGGCTGTGGAGTAGCCCAAATCATGTGACTGTATGTGTCTATTGTCACATGCAAATACTTTAGCCGACCAAATTCAGAGACGTGGGTAACATCCATCTGCCAAATTTCATTAGATTTTAAACCTTTGGGGTTAACTCCACATCCGAGCCCTAGGCCGGAATTGTGATAGCTACAGGTAGGACAAGCTTTAACAATGGCTCGAGCTGCTTCTATAGATAACTTATAGGCTCGGGCTAGGCCTTTTGCATTTTGGTGAAAAATAGAGTGTGCTTCTCGAGCCCGAGAATGTGGGGACAGAGGAGCCTCAATAACGTTTGTTACAAGGCGATCCGCTCTAGTGTTGCCTTCCCCGAGGCCCTCTTCCCACTGATGACTCCGTATGTGTATAACGGCATAAGGAGCAGTTCTCTGTGCGATCGCTAGTTGCATGCTGATTAGCAGTTCCGTTAGGCGTCGATTCTTTGATTCTCGCAGCGTGGCATCTTCTATGCGGTGGGCTATGCCGACGACATAAAGAGAGTCTGAGACAATATTCAGTGGCATGTCCCTCCAACGGATAAATGCCCATACCACTGCGAAAAGCTCCAAAGTTTGTAAAGAGTCCTCTGGTTGAGCTTGTAAAATTTGATGTTTCCATTCTTGATCTTCTTTCCAAGTGATAGCAGCCGTCCGGGACCGACGACCAGCGTCAGTGAAGGCTGTGAGGGCGTTGGCAATAGGATGTTTAGACCGTTTCGGCTTAGTTATCCAGCCCACATTTTCCATCCATGAGAGGATGGGTGACGGCAGTGGTTTTGTTATTATCTCAGCTCCGTCGTAGAGTAGAGCTGTTTGTAGATCTTCAGAGTTCTGCAGGTACCACTCCAAGTCTGTCTGTTTCATGGGTACCCAGATTGTTTTTGGCGGAGCGCCTTCTACCTGTAAGATACGGCGCCGGCCTTTTTTGATTAATTCCGCTAGCGTAGCTACCTTTTCCTGTATTGTCCGCCTCGGCTGCAAGGGAGGAGCGATCCACTCTAACACCACGGTGGTCCCTTCTTTCTCCCCCGTTTTTATTTTTTGCTGGGTTAAGGCTGCCATTAAATATTGGTTCTCACAGAGAATGGTTAAATCAATAGGCAGGTCTTCAAGGCGTCGGTGGGTAGCGCGGGTGGTAATCAGAGTTGCTATTTGTTGTAGGACTATGTTTTGCTGTGTAGTGAGTTGAACAGGTGTTGCAGGATCAGTTCCTTTTAACAGTGGACGTAGCTGGTTTAGTAACTCATTAGGAATACCAACTACTGGTCTTAGCCATTGCAGGTCGCCCAATAACCGTTGGGCATCATTAAGTGTTCGAATGTCCATGTGTATTGACAGCTTTTGTGGTTGAATCATAGTATCAGTGATTTGCCATCCTAAGTACTTCCACGGGCTGCTTTCTTGCACCTTTTCTGGGGCTATTGTTAAGCCCATTTTCTCGAGTTGCTCGGTTAGGTCCTGTTTCTGTTGGGGTAGAAAAGGAGTTGATTGTGCCAACAATATGTCGTCCATGTAGTGATAGATCAACGTTCGAGGCCATGATTTCCGCAAAGGCTGGAGAGCTGCATCCACGTAGAGCTGGCAAAGAGTGGGTGAGTTACGCATTCCCTGAGGAAGGACTGTCCATTTAAAACGTTGATCTGGCCCTTCACGATTAATTGCTGGTAAAGTGAAAGCAAATTTCTGTCTGTCGTTCTCATGAAGGGCAATGGTGAAAAAGCAGTCCTTTAAGTCCACGATGAGCAGGTGCCATTTTTCAGGTATCATTGCAGGATTAGGTAAGCCTGGTTGCAGAGTTCCCATGTCATGCATCTGCTTGTTGACTGCTCGTAGGTCATGGAGCAATCGATACTTTCCAGACTTCTTTTTTATAACAAATATAGGGGTGTTCCAAGGACTTGTCGACAGCCGAAGGTGTCCTTGATCAAATTGTTCTTGCACTAATTTGTGGGCTTGCTCTAGACTTTCCCTTTTCAGTGGCCATTGTTCTATCCACACTGGTTCTTCTGTTTTCCATCGGAGTGGGATCGGGAAAGTCCAAACAATGGCCACTCCTAAAAATCCGAAGTCAGGACCATCCCCATTTGTGCCAGAATGTCCCGGCCCACTAGTGCGTGGACTCCCTCTGGGAGGGGTATAATTGAGACGCAACAGGCGATGATCTTGTCCCCTATTTTCCATTGTAGGAGGGGTGATTTACGAGCGAGAGTCAAACCCCCGACACCCGCCACTGTGGTATCAGAGGCATAGGTGGGCCATTCAGATGGCCATTTGCAGGAGTTGATGATTGAGACGTCAGCGCCGGTGTCTAACAGTGCCATGAGTGACAAGGTCCGATTGTCATAGTGCACTGTAACTGATTGCCGTGGTCGCTGTTGCAGATCTACAGTCAGCAGGGCTGCTTGGCCCGTTGATCTGAACCCACTTTGTCTTCGGGGTTGTTCTTGCAGCGGCGTCAGAGTCTCAGCAAGTTGTGGTAAAGGAATTAACTGCGCCACTCTCGAGCCTTTCGGGACATAGAGCGGTGGAAACAGAGTTTGAGCCATGATTTGAATTTCTCCATGAAAGTCTTTGTCAATAAGTCCCACCAATACATTAAGTCCCTTTATGGTGGCAGAAGATCGTCCTATAAGTAATGCTCCGGTGGGTTGTCCATGGATATAGATAGGTCCCTGGGTGCCAGTAGCAATTTTGACCGGTTTAGAGTCCATCAATGTGCAGTCTATTGCTGTTGCAAGGTCCAGTCCGAGGTTGCCACTGGTTGCAGGTCGGAGAGAAAAGGATTGCACGTTGCTGGATAGGCAGCCGCTTTTTGTGTCGTCGCGGGGCGGTTTCTCCCGCTGGATCGTCCGTTTCCCGAGTTGAAGCGACGACAAGCAGCATCATTGTGAGTGTCTGATCGACAATTTTTGCACCATACAGGGTTGGTTCCGCAATCTTTCCTCATGTGTCCGGCAGCACCGCAACGGAAGCATCGAAGACGGGAGGGGGCGCGGTTGTTTGATCGTTGCGCTGAGGTTTGCAAAGGAGCAAGGGCTGCAAGAACTTGGCTCTGAGTAGCCTGCGCTTGTTCGCGTAAGCTAACTCCGAGTTCCTTAATTGCCTCAGCCAACATAGCTTGTGGCCCTACTGGTACCTGAGCCATTCTTTCTAATCCTTCCTCAATGGTCCATGTTCCTGGTAATGTGGCTAAGATGTTACGCGTGGTTGGATTACTATTTTGTATGGCACACTGTTTCAATATAGTACCCTTAAGATAATCAGGTACTCCTGCTGCTTGTATTGCATTTGCGACACGATCGATAAAGGTTCCAAAAGGTTCTTCCCTCCCTTGTTTAATACCCATATAAGAGGGAATTCCTCCTGGTTCCTTTATACGATCAAGAGCTTGCCTGGCCAATCGCATTGATTCTTTTGCTTTATCTGGCCCTAGCATCGCTTGCGCCTCGGCTCGGAAATACGGTCCCAGACCCATTAGTTCGTGGAGAGTAACTCCATGTAATGGGTCTCCTGGTTGTCTAATTATTGCCACTGATTCCTGACAGGCAGCCTGCCAATGGGCATTAAACAGGAGTTGTTGGTGTTGAGACAAAATTAGTTTCATTATGCTACGGATATCGCTTGGGAGTAAAATGTTAGTTCCCCAAATGTAATCCAACATCTGTCGAGTGGGTTCCCCTTTTATACCTGATTCATTCACTGTGGCCCGCAATTGAGTTAATAATTTCCAATCCAGATTAGTAAGAGACACGTTAATGTTGCCCTGGGCATCTGGCGGTGAATAAATCGCAGGAAAGGCTTCTTGCATAATGCTTGTGGCAAGTTCTCGCTCGCCATCAAGAAGGGCATTTTCTGCGATCTGTTGCCACAATTGTTGCCGTTCATTAGCTATTTTCTCTCCATTTGGAGAGGGGTTTGTGTTGTCTTTGTTTGGCGAGTGTTTGTCCTGTCCCTCCTTAGATTTCCCTTCTTCCCCCGATGGGGGGGCTGATAGCTTTGGATTAGAGTCAGGAGACGGTGGGGGTTGACCCCATGTCTCCGTGGAGCTCTTAGGGATTACTAGCGACCGCACTGAGGGGGGTAAAGGGCACTCACTCGCCTGACTGCCAATACTTTTTCCTGGGGAAACAGTGGCAGAATTAGACCCAGTGGGATCATTTAGCCTCGCCGAGGCTGCTGCGGCAGCTTTTTGCTCTGCCCGATGTTGCAAGAGAGCATTAAAAACTGCATGCCAAGGTTTCATAAGTTTTTTCGCTGTTTTGTTATCTTTTATAACTTCTTCAAACAATTTATCACCAAAATTGCGCCATTCTGATTGTTCAAAAACTGTATCGGGGTTTAGAAAATAGCCCCTCGTGACTCCATATGCAAGTAAACTTGGTAATTCCTTTTTATAATCTATACCCTGTGTGCCTCGCTTTTCTAAAAAGCATTTAAGCAAATCATACACCGCTTGTCTATCCATACCTGACGTCAGCGCTGTTGCAGCCTTTGCAAGACCTCGGCGGTGCGTGGCCGGCGGGACCCTCTTTAGTTCCTCCCGGGTGCGGGGCTTTTGCTGTCGCCTCTTTCACCTCCTGAGCTGCTATAGCAGGACCGGTTCCCGGACTCCGTCGTCCCGTGGCTCGTAGTCAGAGTCTCGCTCTAGGATTCCTGTTCTTTCGCTCTAGGGTCCCTGTTCTTTTGCTCTAGGGTCCCTGTTCGGGCGCCATTTGTAGCGACGGAGGGAAGACCAGGACGCTCAATATGAGTGATCAGCAGGCTTCGATTTTATTGTCAAACGATACCATTTTTATAATCACTTTAATTAGCTCATACATATTGCAAAAGGAAAGCTCATGATTGGTTGATATATTTAAAA
This sequence comes from Tauraco erythrolophus, assembly GCF_009769465.1. Taxonomy (NCBI): domain Eukaryota; kingdom Metazoa; phylum Chordata; class Aves; order Musophagiformes; family Musophagidae; genus Tauraco; species Tauraco erythrolophus. The sequence continues at coordinate 8,274 of NW_028238664.1, read as the reverse complement.
TCAGTTCCGCCCCTGGCTCCCCATCTGTGTTTGCCTTCTTCCTCTTTTTTATTGTGCCTGTCTGTTTGCAGGCATCCTGTCTGTCTGTAAGCATCTCGTGGTCTTGTAATATTTAGGTTGAAGACAGGACGTTCTTGCTATTTCAGCAATTAAACTAGCTGAGTACTTTGTTTCGCAAGATCTTGTTCAGTTAGCTGACTTATGTCTACGTGACCTCTCTCAGTTAGCCATTCTTCCACACCTATATACATATATATGTGTATAAATATAAATACCTATGCCTTTTTGTAGAGTTGTAACCAAGGAATTCCAGTCCTGGGGCAATAGAACAGGAGTTCTGGGATGGAGACTTCCTAGAAATTGTTATATTTAATCATATAGCAGACCTAGAGGAGAAAACTCTGTACTATGTCATATGGCTATGTGTATTAATACCTCATTTCCTCGGGGGAAAAGCAGAAACTCTGGTATTTTCAAAGGAAAAGGAGAATTAGGCAAATTTCCCCGACCCCCCCCACATATTAGAGATTGTTCCATATATCATGGCCTCTTTGACTTGCACAAGAACAAAAGCTTGAAGATCTTTGTAAAAGGAAGAGGAAACAAAAAGATTAGGAAGTACTAAATGAGGAGCTCATTGTTAAACATTTCCTTATGAAAAGATCTTTACCACACATATAAAGACGATATTTTGATAAGTTAGGTTCTTTCTTACATAGAATCTGAAGCTCAAATCTAGCTTTTTTCGAAGGTAATATTTTATTCTTTCTTAATAACTACCACAAACAACAAGATAAAGGATTTTTGGCTCTGCACAGACTGATGAAACTCAAACAAATGCTGAACCTCAAAAGTCTTGAAAAAATCCATTTATTGATCCAGATTTATCTCTTGTGCCTGAGTTCAGTGTCAATGTATGTTCTATATATCAAATGTTAATTTTTCTTCCCATTGTTTGTTTTATTTTTCATGGAAGAAAAAGCTCACAACTATAAGGCAGCTGTTTTTTTTAAAAACTAACTTCTTTTTCTCTCTGAGGGAGGAGGAGAAGAGGTTGCTTTTTTTCAGTCTAACTGGAAAAGTTTTCTGTTTGCCCACTAAAAAAATGGAGCTTCTTATCTTATGAAAATAGGATACCAATGTTACAATATGTGAAAAAGTAAAGGTTTGTGAATTCAATCTGGACAGATATTAATAATTGTCCAAGAAGCAGGTAAGAGCTGAAATACTAGGCAAAAGTAGGGCTCATCATTCTTGTCCTCCTGACTGTTGCCCTTCTGGATTGATAGTGACTTAGTTTCAATATGCTAAAGGGTAGCAGCTGCCAGAACTCAGATACCACCATAATCATAAGTTATGGTGTGATAGTTTGATGTGGGGGAGGGGGTTCTGGTGGCAGGAGAGGGGATTTGCTCCCTGTGCCACCAGATCGGACTCCCATCCCCCTTGGGGTTGAGCCAATCAGCGCCTCTGCAAATTGCCCTATTCAAGTTGGGACAAAGGAACCAGAAAGGTGTGCCTTTGTGCCCAGGAGTGAGGAGAAGAGAGGAGGGCACACGTCATGCACTCAAGATGGTGGCGACAGAGCCGCTTGGGGAACTCGGGGAGCACCCCTCTCCCGGGGTGCCTGCTGGGCCAAGTTCACCCAGAGAGGACTAAGACCTAAGAGAAACAGCCACACAGACACTAGGTCAGTGAAAATGGAACGGGATGAGGTGTGCCAGAGCTGAGTTTTCCCTGTCACCGGTGGTGAGATTGCAGGCGGCCCCCCTGCAGCCAGGATGTACTCGGTGGAGCAGAGACCCACTTGCGGCCTGTGGAGAAGCCCACATCAGGGAATAGATGCCTGAGCCTGAGAGAGGTCGTGGAGCATGGGATGCACGACGAGGTAGTGAGGCATCTAGAGTCCGTGGGATGACCCACACCAAAGCGAGTGGCCACAACTCCCTAAGAATCCGAGACTGTGGTAAAGCCCGCACTGGAGTGATCCGATGGGGAAGGATTGCGTCTTGCGGGCAGGACTCACACTGGAGAAGTTTGTGCATTTTTTCCTTGTGAATAGGGGATCCATTGGAGCAAGGGAAAATGGTGTAAGGACTCCTCCTCCTTTAAGAAAGAAGCAGCAGTAACAACATGGATGAACTGACCTGCACTCCCCCATTCCCTGTCCCCCTGCGCTGCTGGGGGGGAAGGTAGAGCCGGGAACAAAAGGAAAGGGGGGTGGGGAGGTGTTGTTTTTAAGATCTGGCCTTGTTTTCTTTCTCCTCTCAAGTAACTGGTTTTGTTTCCCTTTGTCCTTTTTAAGCAAATGTTAATAAATTGTTTTGTTTTAAGAAAGCAGAGTCTGTTTTGCCCGGGACCATGGTTGGTGAGTGCTCCCTCTGTTCTTGTCTCGACCCTCAGTCCTTTTATTATATATTTCTCCTCTCCATTTCACTGGAGAAGGAGAGAGAGAGAGAGGTCGTGTGGAGTTTAGTTGCCGGATTGGCCAAAGGCACGACATATGGTATCAATATAACCATAATTTTTCTGAACCATAAGTTCAGATACTTTCTATAACATGGGAATCATGGCTTCAAACACACTCAGATTGAGAAAACCTCACAAAGCACACCTCCCATTTCCAGGAAACTGCCCAAAGTCTTTAGATATTTGCAAAACTGAGTGACAGCTCTACTAATGACTGTGATTCTGAAGTTCTCCAGAGCTATCGTTCCTTTTTTGTTGTTGTTTTGTTTGGTTTTGTTTTTCTCACAACTATTGGAACTTACAAGAAGCCATACTGCCTTCATACATCTAGACTGTAAGAGAGTAGGAGCAATAAACAGGAAAGGCACTTGCTTTCTCACTACGTGATATTTAGCACTCTCAGTGTGGTCAGAGTCTAATTTTAACTGCTAAAGAAACATGAAGATTGACCAAAGAAGTAGCTCTTGATAACTGGCAGAGGTGCTGGAGAACGGGCAGTCTAGATCACTGCCTCAGATTTTAGGAACCTTAATTCCATGTAGTCTCCATTAAAGAACTGTGGATTGTACCAAAGAAATTTTTTTTTAAAAAAATAATTTATATGCAAAACTAAATACATTGTACTCTCAGTCTTGAGTTTTAAAGTAGTGATTATGTATTAAAATAAAACCTAAGTTATCCAGGATTAAGGAAGAACATATGTATAATTCAGTAGCTTAGGATCAAATGCTAGATCCAAAAGGCAGCTGCAAAGCACAGATGAACAATTTTGTTCAACACAATTACCTTGACTGCAGCTAATGTGATTTGAGTTGCTGTATGCGTATGCATGTGTATCTAATCTTACATAAGAGTTGATGCCTTTGCTGGCTGAATTAGGTCAAAATACAAAAGACAAAATAGCTAATCAGTAAAGAACATTATCAAAACTTTAAATCCACAATTGTACTCTATTTCCACTGTCACCCAACAATAAAGGGGTTAAAGTTTTTGTGTAAGAGTTTCATGAAGGGTTTAGTCAGCAGTAGGTGATTTGCTCATACCTAAAGAAACTAACAAGATGACCATCCTTGAAGCTGTCAGGAGTGATTAAAACAGACTCTTTATCCAGAACTGTCTGCCCTTGGAGGGAACATCCCAGAAACTGCAGAAACTGCATAAGCTTTGTTATCATGTTTTTCTGAACTGTGAACATGCAGTGACTTGGGGAAAAGGTAATTCCGGCAGGGGGAGACCACAACCACCGACTCACAGACCACTTACCCTAAATACACCCCAGACCCAAAAGAAAGGGGTGGAGCAGAAAAACTGAGCATGCGAAGTAATTTACATGAAAAGCGAGAGAAAATTAACCAATTGTTTTGGATTATGTAAATATGTTATGAATTATGCATGACTGCAGTGTATAACTAATTTTCTGTCCAGAAGCTGTGTGTGCACGCTTGGAGGAGAAATCCTCCATGCACCCAGCGCTGTAATAAAGAATACCTGCTTTCTAAAACTCCAAAACAAGTCTTGGAAAGTTCAGTTTCCTTTTCAGGTATCAGGCTATTCGGTGCATGTGCCAGCATCCGAGTATTCCCTGGCGCAGATGCCGATGGCGGATTTCTCGGCACACCAGCATATGGCAGTTTTGCGAGAAATATCACAGCAACTAGTGGTGCTGACGGAGGTGTTGCAGCAAGCTACCGCTGCTGGACCCGCACCAGGATGGCCTGGGCTGGCTGTGCCAACCAGCCCAGCAACAGCCCCGGAAGCGGCGACTGCACGGACAGTGGTATCACCACAAGCCGCAGCACCCCAAGCTGCATTGCCATGTGTAGCTCCACAACCGTCCACAGACTCCACCGCTACAATGCCTGCTGGCCCAGCACCTGTGCCCTGCCAGCCTTCCTCATCCGTGAGGCCCGACGATGCAAGCAGTGTTTCTACGGACATGCTTACTACACTGCGGGAAACTGTGGCAGTGGTCAGACACCAGCAACCAGTAACACAGCCGGCCCACAACTGTCCTTGGACGCTTCCCGAATGTAGTGTGACTATGTGTCCAAAAAATTCAAAATGGTTTTGGGAAGGGGTAAAGAGGCGGGCTCTGGAGGCTGGGGACTGGGACTTAATAGAGAAAGTCAGGATGCCTGAAGATGAAAAGGGACCTGAGCAGGTTGTTCAAGGAGGTAGTGAACCCACAAAGGATATCATCCAAGCCTTTCCTGTGCAGAAAGCTCTTCCTAACTCAGGTCAGTCTGACAAACATGAGATTATTGCTTGGAGAGTGGTCTAAGATTTACAATCCAAAGTGGCACAATATGGGCTAGGGTCTCCTCAAGTCATGCAGATTATTAGAGTGCTGAATACTGACCTGCTCTCTCCATCTGATATTAGGCATTCAGGTCAGGTATTATTTTAACCTGTACAATATACAGTTTTTGAGGCCAATTGGAGAAGGATGGCCGAAAGAGCTGCAGCTGGGAATATGCAAATGCCTCCAACTGATCCTAGATATGGAGTTCCAGCAGATGCTCTTATGGGAGCTAATGCCTTTTCTGATCCTGATCTTCAAGCCACCTGGCATCCTCAGGTCCTTGAGCAGGCTCAGAAGATTGGTATGGGAGCCCTATTAAAAGGCATGGACATGGCTGCTCCTAAAACACGATATGTGAAAAGATCTCAGGGGCAGAAAGAGCATTTTTTATCTTTGGTGGAAAAGATCGCTACAGCCCTCGAGAAGCAGGTCGAAGATGAGACCTTGCGGCAGCTGTTGTGCAGACAACTAGCAAGAGAGAATGCCAATGATGAGTGTAGAAAGATCATAGATGCTTTGCCAGGGGAACCCACGCTAACAGACATGGTTGAAGCCTGTTCCAAAATGGGATCTGAGAATCCTAAGTCTGCTCTGGCTGCAGTTCTGCGGCCTATTCAATTAAATTCTGATCGTGGACTAAAAAGGCAACCTAAGGTTGAGAGCAAGCAGAAACAGATTAGACAAAAGAAGAAAAATAAGGAGAACAGGGAAGCTGCTCACTGCGAGAGATGCAATAGGCCAGGTCATTTTGCAAAATACTGTGAATCATGTACCATGCCAACAGTCGACTTTTCATATGCTTGGGAAACTTGACCAGGAGCGCAATGGGGATGTGCGCTCAGACACAAATACTTCCCCAGGGCATGGCACCGACACAGGCCTACTCAGACAGCTTAGAGCCAGCACCCAGGGTGGATGTGCACACCGCAGCAACAGTCATCTTAGAATCCTGTTGTGTTTATAAGGTTCCCTTGGATGCATTTGGGCCCCTAGGACAGGGACTGAGTGCATTGCTGGTGGGAAGATCTAGTGTCACCACTCAAGGGATCTTTGCACACCCAGGAGTTATTGATGCTGACTTTACAGGCTGGATCTGTGCTATAGTCTCCACACCCATCCCCCCCATCACTATTCCTGAAAAGACTTGAATTGCTCAACTTGTGCCTTTCAAGTCATGTGTTCCCAAGACAGAACAACAAAGTCGCAAAGATGGTGGCTTTGAATCTACAGGACTTCCGCAGGTCTTTTGGACCACAGACATCTCTAGCCAAAAGCCGCAGATGACATGTACCCTAACTCTACCAAATACCCAGCCGTCCAAGATTCAGCTCTGAGGATTGATCGACATGGGCGCTGATGTGACAATCATATCCTTCTCTGCGTGGCCTCCTACGTGGCCTTTAGCCCCTGTGAGGTCAGCCATTGCAGGGTTGGGAGGAACCACACAGAGCTATTTAAGCAAACAACCTGTGGTGGTGAAAAATGCAGAGGGGCAAACAGCTCCAGTTCAGCCCTACGTCACTGCAGCTCCGCTTAACCTCTGGGGGCAGGATGTATTGGCAGCTTGGGATAAATTTTTGATGGGGGCCACTGTACTGAAGGGCGCAGAGTATCCTACGCTGCCTCTGCGGTGGCTAGTAAGCAAATCCATCTGGCAACCCCAGTGGCCCCTACCAAAAGGGAAACTAGTCACTCTTCATCAGTTAGTTCAGGAGCAATTACAACAGGGACACCTTGAGCCTTCCACTAGTCCCTGGAACACTCTTGTTTTTGTAATTAAGAAAAAATCAGGGAAATGGAGATTGTTGCAGGATCTCCAAAAAAAATCAATGCAATTATGGAAAGCATGGGGGCATTGCAGCCTAGTATGCCCTCATCTGTTGCTCACCAGCCCGGGCTGCAGCTCCAAGGATGCTGCTGCATCTTCCACAGCCAGGAGGAAATGGCCCACCTTTTATAGGCAGGGTCTAAACCTTAGTTAATTAGTTAATTACTCAATTCATGCCAGCTGGGTAATAATAAAAAGATGCCATAATTCCCCCTTTTTGTTTTACAGTTTTTTGTTTTCAAAGGTGTTTTCAAAAAGGCTTTGCAGCAAGCAGAGACCCAGTCCATTCTTTCCAACTCCAGCACACTTCCCTCCCACAAATATCACATCAGGGCTTGCAGCATTACCTTCTTCACTGAAGGACTCTCACTCCAGCTCTGGCTCTTTTGTCTCTGGCTCCAGCAAGGGAATCAGTGTCCTCAGGGTCTCTCAGATGTATCACATTGAGGTCACCAGTCAGCACACAAACCCCTAAAGCTCAGGGGAAAAAATGCCTCACCCATAGGAGTAAATGCCCCACCTTAAATAGTCAGGAGTCACGTGATTTATTAGATGGGTCAAGGCTATTCGTCACTTGACCATCCATCTCCCAGAGTGATTGGCTGAATGCTATAGCACCTGTTTCAAGGCAACTTTCCCAGTGTAACAAGCTGCAGGTGTTTCTTAGCCAGCCTGCACAGGGAAAGAACTTTCACAGGATGCTGCAGCAGCCAAAAGATTTCTCCACACTCACCCACCATGATTCCAGCAGGGTGGGAAATCCTGATCATTGATTTGAAGGATTGCTTTTTCACTATTCCTTTACATCCTGATGACAAGCCAAAATTTGCTTTTACTGTGCCTGCAGTTAACAATGCCGAACCTGCGAAGAGATATCAATGGAAGGTTCTACCTCAGGGCATGAAGAACAGCCCGACTATCTGCCAATGGTATGTCGCTCAAGCTTTGTCTGGAGTCCGCAAGCAGTTTCCTGAGGCATACTGCTACCATTACATGGATGATATCCTGGTGGCAGCATCCACCCAGGACGAGCTGCTGAGGATACAGCCTCGGCTGTTCGCTGCTCTGCATTCTTATGGATTGCAAGTGGCTCCGGAGAAAGTTCAACAGCATCCTCCTTGGAAATATTTAGGAATCAAAATTCTGGACCAAATTATACAGCACCAAGAGGTGCAATTCTCGGGTTCTATTAAGACCTTGAATGATGCTCAGAAATTGCTGGGCATCATCAATTGGTTACGTCCTTATCTAGGGCTAACCACGGCGCAACTTTCCTTGCTTTTTAATATTTTAAAGGGGGACCCCGAGTTGAATTCACCTTGGAAATTGACTCCTGAAGCGCGATGAGCGCTGGAGGAGGTTCAACAGGCTGTTTCTGCCTGTCAGGTTTATCGAGTGGATCCCTCCATTGATATCACTGTTTTCATTACCACTCCAGATTTTCACCCTACAGGTATCATTGGTCAATGGAATAAACAGTGGCTCGACCCTTTGCATATTCTGGAATGGGTCTTTTTGCCACATCAGCCAAAAAAGACAGCATCCACATTGTTTGAATTGATCGCTTGTCTGACAATCAAATGCTGCCAACGGTGTTTGCAATTAATGGCAGCAGATCCTGCAACAATTGTTCTTCCAGTACAGCAGGAACACTTTGAGTGGAGCCTTACTAACA